>NW_003852403.1:17456404-17471418 GCF_000181295.1 Otolemur garnettii
CTCCCAAATAGCTGGGACCACAGGCACCTGCCACAACGCCCAGCTATTTTTTGGTTGCAGCCGTCATTGTTGTTTTGGCAGGCCTGGGTTGGATTCGAACCCGCCACCTTAGATGTATGTGGCTGGAGCCTTAGCCACTTGAGCCACAGGCGCCAAGCTTACAGTTCTTTTTTAATAAAAAGTTCTACAAGATGTATAGTGAGAGAATCCTAAGTCTTTGCTAATGTCTGTGGTCTCTAGTAATCCCCCTCATGGCATGTGAAAACTTAGGTAAAAAATTAGAGAAAATAATTGATATAAGACCATCTTCACTTTTGATAGCAATTGCAAATTTGAGGGGTTCTCTAAAGTCCCCTCAGGATTGGTAATAAGGCCCCCCAGAACTCACTGAAAATTGTCCATAAAGAAACAGGTTAAAATCAGCCAAGGGAAGAAGTACATAGGATATAGTCTAGGAAAGTTAGCAAAGACAGACCTTCTGTCTGTTATCCTTTCCTTGTAGTCAGGGATGAACTACTTTCCCAGCATGAATGAGTGACATTATTTATAGGATATTGCCAGCCACAAAAGCTTACCTGAAACTTAGTGCCCAGAATTTTTATTGGTGCTCAGTCTCCTACTCATGTGGCTAACCTTCAGTCCACAGGCCTTTCTGGAGGGAGACCTGGTACCACATGGCCCAAGCCCCCATCATAAAGCCCCCAGGCAAACATAGACACTTCGTGTCACTTGTAGATCACCTCCCAGTAGCCAAGGACAGTGCCCTCTCTTTGGGAAAGGGTCATTCCCCACTCTACAAGGTGCCACCCACAAATTTAGTAACATAATTCTGAAGATTCTAGCACTTCACATGAGTCTATACTCTTGAATATATGTGGAAGCTTTCTGCAAGAAAGTGCACATTTCTGTTCAGTGAAGTGGAAAGCTTTCGTTACAATTTTCACTATTACTTCCATCCTCAATATACCATTTCTTTTTTTTACTTACTGACCTCTGTGCCCTGTCCTATACGGTGTATTTTAAGTTATTCAGTTTTAAAGAATGCTTAATATAGGATTATACCTTACGTTTTACTGATTATTTCTGTCAAATAAAAGCAATTTATGACTTATTTTTGCTCACTTTGTTTCCATGTAGTATTTTAATTTATTAAACACTTTCAAACATTTTGTCAAGATTGACCAAGTCTTCTGAGGAATGTTTTCTCCATTTTTCAGGTAGAGAAACTAAGCCATAAAAGCATTTCTTCAAGACCAACTCAGGCATAGAATTAGTTTCCCTGTTTTACCTAAATTCTACAAATGGGGTGCTTAGTTGCTGAAAACAAATTTCATTATGTTCTAAGCCTCGATAATTTTATGATCACAAGGTACTGAAACACATGTAGAAATAGATACATAAGATGCATTTGGAAAGGGTAAGGTTTATTGTAGATGTGTTTCTACCTCATTAATTCAATATGCTGCTGTAGCAAAATATATGAAATGCTACTTTGAATAGAAATAGTTAAATTTGGACACTAACATTGCTCTTTCCTCATTATTGTTACATTCTGCATTGCTGTCTTAGGATGTCAACCATGGATTAACTGAGGTAAGTTTGGTGTAATAAAGTCTCATGTTCAGAGTAAGATACACTCTGTTTTGTTCTAAGTGATAGGAGAGCCAAAAGTTCCTTTTTTTTGTATGATTCATATATTTATGTCATTCTTAAAATTGAGTCTATAGAAATTGTCCTTTTTAAAAATTCAGAAGAATTTTCTGGAGAAAATTAAACCTGTTTTAGTTAACATTACACCTATGTGATGCCTTTCAACATATTTTTCAGAAATGAGCCTATGCTCAAATCTTTCAGTAAAAAATGTACATTAGATTTACTTCAAAATTTGAGAAATACCTGCCTAATAAGGGCAGAGAAATAAAATGATGTTTATTTTTTAAACTAATACTTGAAAATCAGAATGGTCACAAAGTTAAGCTCTTTCATTATGATCATTTTTCTCACTTTGTCTTATCTAATATAAAGTTCTAGCACTTTGGCTTAAGTAGTCAACAACCCTAAACTACCCTTGAGAATAATAACTACACTTGAGAATAATATAATACTTCTTTTATCTGTTGGAGATGTTAAGTTTTTCTTTGCTTTGCTTTTTATTTGTTTTGTTCTTTGGCATGCTTTTCCCAGCACTTGAAAAGACATTTTGAGTTAACTTTAAATTAAATTTAAAGTCTAATATTGTTTCCTTCCTCATTGTCAGATAAAAGCATATAAAATTATGAGAACATAGAGTTTTAGAGCTAAAAGAGAACTTTAGAAATATCTAAATCTTTTTGAGTTTCAGAGAAGTAAAATTATTTTCTATGATCAATAGCTAGGTTTTTCCACTACTGCAGGATAAAGGTGTAAACTTTGTCACTTGGGAAATTCTGAAGAGTGATAATTTACAGTAAGGTGCTTATATAACTCAGCATATTGTCTGATGTTGAGAAAGAGTAGATAATGAATAATTTGGTTTTGGTGGCCATAATTAAGAGAGAGACTTACATAAATTGAAATATATTCAAGAGAAGGCAGGTAGGATTGAGAAGAGCTAGAAACCATAATTTCAGACTGGCTGGAAAAATGGGGAATGTTTAGCATGGAAAAAAAGACAATTTAGAGACAAAATGAACAGAACTTAAAATATTTAAGCTGCATATACTTCTCTGCAGGGGCAAAAGAAAGACTAAATGATGCACAGTGATATATAGAAATGTACATTTGGGTTTTAATATAAAGAACTTCGTAATTTTTCTAATCATTTAATAAGAGAGGAATTGTTTTATGGGTGTATTAATTTTCACTGGAAGCCTTATAGTAGGAGCTCTGTGTCAGGGCAGACACAATGAGTAGATGCCTTTTTGGGTAGATGATAGGAGTAGATCTTCCCCCAACTGCAAGAATGTATGACTGGACAACTCATAATGCTTAGTATTTTATTGTACTGTTAAAATAATTAGCAATCAATCACTGCATCACTTGCTAGTCTGGTAATGGCAATAATTGATTAGTTCTCCTAACTTTGAGGGCTAAGAGAATAATAATACTAATGGTGCTCTTTTTGTATGTTAAGTAAACAAACAGATTATTAATATGACTCATAATAATTCTGGTACCCTAATGATATGACCTTCAGTAAATACCTGTTAGCTGAAGAAATAGGCAAATTGCTTATCACTGGCCTCAGTTGCTAGAGAAGCCCTAACATGGAGTAAGTGGATACCGTATTCTATATAGAAGCCCCCAACTTTAGAATAAATTTGCAACCTTATTCACTGAAACTTGGAGTTAATATATACTAAACAAAAGATGCTTTTCATTTATAATTCTGTGGACTCTCAAGTACATAATTCCTCAGATTACAAATTGGCTTTATTCTAATGCCTTAACTAATTACTAATAAAAATTCTATATTTAGAAATAAGCAACATGTTTTATTTGTAATTCCTTAACTACACATGTAACTGAGAATGGGATCAACTTTACAAGAAATAACAGCACCCCCATAGTAAATTTATCACAAATCAATTTGTACTAAGTATATTTTTTATTTCCAGTTGGCAGATATCCCTGTTACAATCTGCACGTATCCATTTGTATTTGATGCCCAAGCCAAAACTACTCTGTTGCAAACAGATGCAGTCTTACAGATGCAGGTAAAATATTGTGTAATACTAATCTGAGAGAGTTTTTAAAAAACAATTGTTTCTGTGATGTTTTTAGAAAATATTTGAAATTTGTCTATAATCAGTTATCAAGATACTCAATGTACTTTGGGTAGCTATAAAAAAGACTACTGCATGTGACATGTGTATTCTTAGGAGGGCTGCAAAGAAAGAATTTAGACCTTAATGATTTTGTATCTTAAAAAATGGTACAATCCTTAATAAACTAGTTTACTTGATAAAATGTTGGTTTTCTTCAAAATCTTGCTTCATTATATATCCTCTATTCATATACTTGGTAAAAGATAGACGTCACTAGCAGTAAGATGATGTTCAAGTTGGAAGCATTTGATTACTTGTTTAGAGGAGGATGTAAAGTTTCCTCGAAGAAAGTTTTAGTAATAAGCTATTTTCCTGAGGTTGGTCATCATATCTCCTACTCTTTTCTCTTCTCCCCTTATCTCCCTGCCTCCCCTTCCATTCTTTTCATTTTTTAAAACACTAGTTCACATTATGACTTTGAAGAGTTGTAGTAAGTTTGCTTTATCGTTTGAACTTATAAGTAAAAAAGATTTTGAGCTTCTTCCTCTGGTGTAGAATATCTTGACTATATAGACTAAGAACTAAGGAAAGGATGAAAAGAACTAAGGAAAGGATGAATGAAAACATTCAAGGATGAACCTTGAATGTTTAATAATAGTATAAAAATACTAAGGCTGGGGATGGTGGCTTGTGCCTGTAATCCTAGTACTTTGGGAGGCCAGCAAGGGTGGATTGCTCAAGCTCAGTATTTTGAGACCAGCCTGAGCAAGAAGGAGACCCTGTCTACTAAAAATAGAAAAAACTGTATGGGCGTAGTAGCCCATGCCCAAGAGATTGAGGTTGCTGTGAGCTATGATATCATGGCACTCTACTCAGTGTGACCGAGTGAGATTCTGTCTCCAAAAAAATAAAGTTTAAAATAAAAAAAAAAAATTCGGAAAAAGGCAAAAACCCTAAATCTTAATAGTCATTTTCATTCAAATAAATGCATGTAGTGTTCTAAATCCCTCTACTTACTTTAATAAATACTGGGGGAAATTTCCAGTACTTATTATGAGTTTATTTCCATTTTTATCAACTGAAGAAATAAATATTTTTGTAGAGGTCTGTAGTAACAGCTAGTAACCCATTTTTTTTTTTTTTGGAGGTCTTTGTTAAAATGTTAATAAAATGGATGCTCTTAATATCTGATATTCCATTTTAGAACAAAAACACAAGGAAAACAAACCACAAGAAAAGGATAAACAATTTAAATCGGTGGTTCTCAACCTTCCTAATGTCATGACCCTTTACTACAGTTTCTCATGTTGTGGTGATCCCTCAACCATAAAATTATTTTCGTTGCTACTTCATAACTGTAATTTTGCTACTGTTATGAATCGTAATGTAAATATCTGATATGCAGGAGGTTTAGGTGACCCCTGTGAAAGGGTCGTTCAACCCCCACATTGAGAACTGCTGCTTTAAATGGTAAAAGCCAATGCTTGGTTTGTGAATACATACGGTGATCACCTTCCTAAATGGATTTCTGTAGTACTTTCTTTGCCAGGTGTTTCTTACACTCTTTAAGGTTTGTTTTATGGTGTTTTTTCTTCTTCTCTCTCTGTCCCTATTCTCTACTTGCCATACTCAGATTTACCAGTATTATGATAGTTTTGTGCTTACTTAACACAATGGTGTTATAACTTATACATTAATATAAAAAATTCAAAAAGATGCTCTTTAAACTTTGTTTTTATGCTGTACTAGATACTCTGTTACGTGCTGCATCCATTCAGTAGCATAGGAATTATAGCACATATGTAACTAATAGGTAAAGGTTAGCACATCTAGTCACAGTAGTTTCTTTGTAGCATTGCTATTAAAATTTTAATCTGTTGTTTTCTAGATGGCCATTGACCAGGCCCACAGGCAGAATGTCTCCTCTCTTTTCCTCCCAGTGATTGAATCTGTGAATCCCTGCTTAATTCTAGTGGTGCGAAGAGAAAATATAGTAGGAGATGCAATGGAAGTTCTTAGGAAAACAAAAAACATAGATTACAAAAAGCCACTCAAGGTAATTTGATATTTTCTATTTGTAATTGGATCTTCTATTCAGAAGATATTTTTCAAGTTCTGCTATTTTTTGGTGAATCTTTGAAGCTTAACAAATACAATTATGTATTTTTTAAACTGTTGTCAAGCACTCTTAGTGGTCCATAGCATGTTACAGTGTGTTTAGAATGTACTTAAATTTCTTTCCAGTCCAGTCAGTGTTTGTATTATACTATTCTAGGTTATATTTGTTGGAGAAGATGCTGTTGATGCAGGAGGGGTACGGAAAGAATTTTTTTTGCTCATCATGAGGGAATTATTGGATCCTAAATATGGGATGTTTAGGTATTATGAAGATTCCAGGCTCATTTGGTTTTCTGATAAGGTAAAACTATCTAAATTTCTTCTGTATGTATATCTATATGTCCAAAGTTAACTCAGTAAATAAGAATTTATTACTAGATTTCTAACTTTTTTCAAGCTATCATCTTGGGTAGAGGGCTGTGGCACCATAGCTCACAGCAATCTCAAACTCTTGGGCTTAAGCGATTCTCCTGCCTCAGCCTCCCAGGTAGCTGGCACTACAGGTGCCTGCCATTGCTCGACTATTTTTTTGTTTATTTGTTTGTTTTTAGCTGGCCCGGGCCAGGTTCCAGCCTGCCAGCCTTGGTGTATGTGGCCAGCACCCTACCCACTGAGCTATGGGCGCCACCCACATATATTGTTTAGAGATCTGCTTTCTTACAAGTTAAGAAGTACGAATTTGGGGGCTTAGAGTCATCAAAACACAATGCTTACCACACATTTCAAATCAATAATACTGACTATTCCTTCTGCTAATTTTAATTTGGGGATTGAATAGTAATTGTCAAATTAGCTTTCCTTCTGGGGAAAATATAGTTATCATGAGGGATCATTGATTTCTGTATCTCATCATTTAGGGCAGGGGTTAGCAAACTATAGTCTGTGAGCCAAATTCTTCTACCACATGTTGTAGATAAAGTCATGCCCTCTCATTTACCTATTGTCCATGGCTGCTTTCAGTCTGTTGCAGCAGAGGCGGAATTGAGTAGTTTCAACAAAGACCTCATGGTCAATAAAGCCTAAAATACTTTACTATCTGGCCCTTTATAGAAAAAGTTTGCTAACCTCTGATTTAGAGGCTATAATTAAAATGAATGAGTCCTTTTGTAGAACTTAGAGTTGAAAGAAATTTGAATAGACTATGTATTGGTTATAAAAACATTGATGTGTTGTTTATTGTATCAGGCTGGCTGTCTTGTGTAATATTAGCAGTCATTAATGTCAGTGCCTAGAGTCATTAATTCATTAAGGGTTGCAAAATGGTGCCACTCTAATTCTAATATTTTTCAATTATTAACTTGGATACTTCAAAATAGAGAAATTTTTTCCACACTGTTTGATTCCTTAGTAGTACAGTTCATGTGGGAAAGGTTTTTTTCTATTTACAAAGAATAAATCAGTTCATTAGCATCTTCCAGAGGTAACAATTTGGGTTTTGATCTTATTTTCAAGTATCATTATGTATTCATGGATTTAAAAATATTTGATATTTTTCAGTCCATTGCAGTTATTATCTTCATAGATTCTCTTATTGTCCCATCTTTATCCAGGGAGAGCTCTTCAAGTTGGTACCTAAAACAACCTCAGGAATCTTTGGTAGCTTCCTTCCTACCTAGTGTACTTGGGATGACAAAATGTTCCCTACTTCTTAAACATTTACTACCTAACCTACATTACCACCAGTATTAGGATTACTGAACCTTTTTTTTTGAGACAGAGTTTCATTTTGTTGCCCTCGGTAAAGTACTGTGGCGTTACAGCTCACAAAAACCTCTAAAGTCTTGGGCTCCAGTGATCCCCTTGCCTCAGCCTCCCAAGTAACTGGGATTACAGGCCCCCGCCACAACACTGGCTACTTTTAGAGACAGGGTCTTACTCTCACTCAGGCTGATCTTGAACTCATGAGCTCAGGAGATCCACTTGCCTTGGCCTCCCTGAGTGCTAGGCCACTGCACCCAACTGAACTTATTTTAAAAATTGTTTGGCAGTTATTTTTTGTCCTTATAATATGGCTTAATAGAGATAGACAACTGAAGAGTAGTGTTTTCATATCATTTGATATTGTTACATTCTGTGTAATTTTACCACCAAGGGCATACACATTTCAGTTAAATTAAGTTTTTAATTTTTAGGGATTGCTTATTTAAATTTAGTTTAGTTTTATTAGGATACAAAATATTTATATAATTCTGAAGTCGAAGAAATAAGATATATTAAAATAAGTCAAGCCCTACCTTATTTTGTTCCTCATTCTTTTTTTTTGAGACAGAGCCTCAAGCTGTCACCCTGGGTAGAGTGCCGTGGTATCAAAGCTCACAGCAACTTCCAACTCTTGGGCTCAAGCTATTCTCCTGCCTCTGCCTCCCAAGTGGCTGGGATTACAGGCGCCTGCCGCAACACCTGGCTATTTTTTTGTTGCAGACGTCATTGTTGTTTGGCTGGCCCTGGCCTGGATTCGAACCCACCAGCTTAGCTGCTTGAGCCACAGGCGCCAAGCCGGGTAATCTTTTTAAAATAGGATAGTCTTTTAAAAATTTTATGGGCTGGGTGGCACCTGTGGCTCAGTGGGCAGGGTGCTGGCCTCATATACTGAGGGTGACGAGTTCAAACCTGGCCCCGGCCAAATTGCAACAAAAAAATAGCTGGGCATTGTGGTGGGTGCCGGTAGTCCCAGCTATTTGGGAGCCTGAGGCAAAGGAATCACCTAAGACCAGGAGTTGGAGATTGCTGTGAGCTGTGTGACGCCACAGCACCCTACCATGGGCGATAAAGTCGATAATGTGAAACTCTGTCTCTACCAAAAAAAAAGTATGAGTTATCCCTTTTTTAAAGAGATAAATGTAAGTAGATAGCAGTATGTTACAAACTAAAGTCAGCTTTCTGGTCATGGAAGCTGTTATCATTTGAGAAAACTAAGTAAAGAGTATGTGGAATTTCTCTATACAACTTGTGCAATTTGTGAGTCTTAAAGAGTTTTAGAAGTAGATGTGTTCATTTATTTATTTTGTTTTTTAATTTTTAATTGTTGTGGAGGTTTTTGAGACCTCTGACTCTGTTGCCCAGGGCTGGAATGCCATGGTGTCAGCCTAACTGCAACCTCAAACTCCTGGGTTCAAGCAGGCCTCCTGCTTCAGTCTCCCTGGTGGCTGGGACTATAGGAGCCCACCATGATGCCCAGCTAATTTTTCTATTTTTGGTAGAGACAGGGTCTTGCTTTTGTTCAGGCAGTCCTCCCACCATAGCTTCCCAAAGTGCTAGGAGTATAGGTATAAACCACTGTGTCCAGATGAAGATGTATTTTTTAAAAGCAGTGGTATACATTCTTCTTCTTCTTCTTCTTTTTTTTTTTTGAGACAGTCTTATCTTCTGTCTCATGGGCTAGAGTGCCATGGCCTTAGTATACCTCACAGCAACCTCAAATTTCTGGGCTCGAGCAATACTTCTGCTTCATCCTCCAGAATATTTGGGACTTATGGCGGGCGCCTGTAGTCCACCACACTTTTGCTCAGGCTGGTCTCGAACTTCTGACCTAAAGAGATCCTCCCGCCTCTTCAGCCTCCCAGAGTGCTAAGATTACAGATATAAGCTACCATGCCTAGCCATATTTTTTTCTTCATCAAGACAGGATATTTTATTGTAGATGGGAAATCAGAGCATGTTTGCATGTTGTAACTACTCAGAAAGTGAGACATCAGTGATGAAGGAGGGGATATCCATTGCAAAACAGAGTCCTTTAGTTGGGAAGAAAGAATAGGGTTTAGTGCACTAGTGGATGATTGAGTATAGTTAAGACTCATAGATCCATATAATATCAGGAGGTAAAGCCAAGTATATACCGTATATAAATACAAATCATTTGATAGTTTTGAAGGTAAGAAGTTGTGAAAATTTTCTTCAAAATATTTCTATTTTATAGTGAAATAAGATGCCAGCTCATTAGAGGATTAAAATGGGAGAAGGATGTGGGAGTTTTGAGGAAAGTTGTGGAATTATCACTTGAGGAATGGGAAAATCAATTGATCATGTAAATAAATACAAGATTAGACTTGTAGTGTTGAAGGCCCACTTGAGACTTATGTTCATGAGTTTAAAATGAGAGCAGGTGGCTTGTTCTCCCCCCTCCCCCCAATCACATTTAGTTGCTTAGGTCAGGAAAAGGCCTACACTTAATTTTAACCAGGTTGTGTTTTTTTTGTTTTTTTTTTTGCGAGAGTCTCAAGCCCTAGTAGGGTGCTGTGGCATCATAGCTCACAGCAACCTCAAACTCTTAGGCTCGAGGGATCCTCTTACCTCAGTTTTTCTATATTTAGTAGAGACGGGGGTCTCACTTTTGCTCAGGCTGGTCTCATACTTGTGAGCTCAAGCTGTCCACCCACCTTGGCCTCCCAGGGTGCTAGGCAGGTTGTGGTTTTAATAGGTGAGCGTAGCACAGAAGGTAATAAAGCAAAGGAAATATTAGGAATATTATAGTAAATATCATACAGTTTAAATTTTCTGAGGACTTGGTTTAAAGATGATAGTAATTAATAAACAAGTGGTGGAGTCAGTGGGTTGTACTTGATGGTAGAAGTGAATTGTAGGATCAGGATTAGGGAGACTGAGATAAAGTCAGAGATGATGATCATATCGTGTGTAGGGAGTGTTTTAGAGAGTTGAGATTTGGAGAATGCAGTTGGATTTAAGATACAACCATGGGAATAGATGTTTGAGGTGTGATGGTGTATAAGATTATTGGAAGTAAACAGTTCCAGAAACAGAGGCTAGAGCTCTGGGTGCATTTTTGGTCTGGAAGTTGAAATTATCAAAAATACTGGCAGGAATAGTAGTAGAGAAAAAAAGCATAAAATAGCACCAAAATTTGTGAATAAGGGAATTCTGGAAGGTTTTTAGACATCTGTACAAGGAACAGTAGCAGGAAATATAGTCAGCTAACAAGTGTTTCTGAGAAGTCAGGAGTTTTAGGAAGGCAAAGGAAAGGATATATAGAAACATTGAAGAGCAAGGAGCCCTACCTTATCTCTAGGCCCAGTCACATGAGTGGTTGGAACATTTATGAGCACTGCAGGGGAAAGTGTCCTCAGGAGATAGTCTTGTTCACTTAGTATAAAAAGGGAAAAAGAAATTTAGAATATGGGCAGTTTTCCAACTGATAGATTATGAGTTCCAGAGCAAATAGTGAAAGTGCATGGTAGAGTGTGGACAGTCATGAAATTGTATCTTATTTTAGGGCATATTCAGTGCCATGTGGATGTGGGATTAGCGATAATTAGTGAGTTTTGAGGCTTTGTATGTTAGTGGGAAAACAGGCATATAAGGCATGATGGAATAGACCCAATGGCTTGTGGTAAGTGGACAATTTGTCGAATCATAGCCTCCTACCTGGCATTGGTTACTTAGAGCAGTTGTGATGGTGTAGCAGGTAGAATTTGAAAGGGCATTTGGGGTGGGGACCTATCCTGGGAATATACAGAGTTCTGCAAATAGGTAACAATTTTCAGACCAGGTGAGAGGTACTTGTAAGCTTTGTGATGGATCTCTATGGGACTTTTCCAGTTATATTACAGCCTAGCCAGTGAGAGCCCTTTAGAGCTGTTTCATGTTTTGTGTACTTTTGGCATAACCCTGTTATTCTTCAAGTATTTCCTTACATTTGGTACAATAAATATGGCAGACTTATCTTTTGTTTCCTCTGCCCTAGCTCCATTTTTCATGAGAGCTATGTTGTCTTTAAAAAGAGAATGATAAGGCCAGTGTGGTGGCTCACACTTATAATTCTAGCACTCTGGCAGGCTGAGACAGGTGAATCACCTGTGGTTAGGGGTTCAAGGCCACCCTGAGCAAGAACAAGACCCCATCTCTAAAAAATAGCTGGTCATTGTGGCAGGCACCTGTAGTCCTAGCTACCAGGGAGGCTGAGGCAAGAGAAGTACTTTGAGCCCAAGAGTTTGAAGTTGCTGTGAGCTATGATGTTACAGCACTCTACCAAGGTTGACAAAGTGAGCCTCTATCTCAGAAAAATGAAATGAAATGAAAATACAGATCTATCTATAGTTACAACTGTGTATGTGTTAAAGACCATGAGATCAGGCTCGTACCTCTAATTCTACCCAATACCAGAGTTTACTCTACCCTTCTCCCTTTCCACATTATTTATATAACTTTTGTCAGTGGTGAGAAATCTGCCACCATCTTCAGGGTATTTACTTAGTCTTCCTGTATGCAACTGGTCTTTTGGGGGCACACCAGTTGAAAGCTCAGCTTCATATATACTGGACTACCCTCTAAATCCCTGTTGTCATGTTGAGAAATTCCCTTCTGTCCTGAGTTTCTTAGGTGTTTTTATCATGACAGAGTATTGGAAATACTCTTTAATCTGTTGCTTTTCCTTCCTTAGTTGATATGATCATGTAGTTTTTAATTTTTTTTCCATTTTGTTAAAATGGTGTATACTTTGGTTTATTTTCTTATGTTAAACCACTCTTGCATTCCTGGGGTAAACCAGGTCTTGGTGTATAATCCTTTTAATGTGGTGCTTAATTCAGATTCATATATATATTTTCTTTTTCTTTTTTTTTTTTTTTTGAGACAGAGTCTTGCTATGTCACCTGGGCTAGGGTGTGTTGGTACCACACTTCAAACTACTAGGCTTAAGAGATTCTTCTGCCTCACTCTGTTGAGTAGCTGGGACTATAGGCGCTCACCTCCACACCCAGTTAAATTTTTTTGTTTTTATTTTTGTAGAGATAGTGACTCCTTCCTGATCAGGCTGGTCTCAGACTCCTGGCCTTAAATAGTATTCCTGCCTTGGCTTCCCACAGTGCTATGATAACAGGCACTAGAATTACCATTACTGGCCAACATAGTTATTGTTCTGTTGATTTTTTCCCTTCTGTATGTGAAAAGAATGTTAGCCTGTAGAATTGGGATTTTTTGTTTGCTTCTTTCATTTACTGTTTTTTTTTGGGGGGGGGTTGTATTTTTTTCCTTTTTTTTTTTAAACTTCAGATTAATGTGAAGGTATGAACAATTAGGTTACAATGTTGGCATTTCTTAGGTAGAGCTCCTGTTGTAGTTGTGTCCTGCACAACTACAGGACACAGCAGGTGTCCATATACCCTTGCTTTGTGCCTGTTAAGTGGGAGGATACTCATCCCCCTCCGTTCTCCCTTCTGGCCACAACTTTAATTGAATCGAGTTTTTCTCTTATGTGGGCAGGTATTAGATTGTCTACTGGCTTCATATTAGTATTGAGTATGTTAGCTACTTACTTTTCCATTCCTGTGATACTTTACTAAGAAGGATGTGTAAGATTGCCATCTTTTTATGGCTGAATAGTACTTCATGGTATGCATATACCACAGCTCGTTAATCCATTACTGGGTTGATGGGCATTTAGGTTGTTTCCACATCTTGGCAGTGGTCAATTGATCTGTTGTAATCTAGTGAAAATGTCCTTACAATAAAATGGGTTTTTTTCTTCTGGGTAGATGCCTAGTGATGGAGTTGTGGGATCAAATGGAAGATCTATTTTGAGTTCTTTCAGAATTCTCCGTACTTTCAACAAAAAAGGCTGTATTAGTTTTCGATCCCACCAATAGTGTAAAAGTGTTTTCTTCTTTCCACATCCACGCCAGCATCTGCAGCTTTGGGATTTTGTGATAAGGGCTGTTCTCACTGAGGTTAGGTAATATTTCAGGGTGGTTTTGATCTGCATTTCTCTGATGACTAGGGACAGTGAGCATTTTTTCATGTTTGTTAGCAATTCGTTGTCTTCCTAAGAGAAGGTTCTGTTCATGCCTCTTGGCCAGTGATAGTGGAATTGTTTGCTGTAGTTTCTGCTTATCAACCCTTTGTCAGATTTGTGACATGCAAATATCTTTTCCCATTGTGAAGGATATTTGCTTTAATTGTTCTGTCCATAGCCATGCAGAAGCTTTTCAGCTTAAGTCCCATTTGTTGATTTTGTTCTGATGGCCACTAAGGTCTTCATAAAATCTTTCTCCAGTCCAACATCCTTAAGAGTTTTGCCCATGCTTTCTTTGATGATTTTTATCATTTTATATCTTAGATTTAAATCTTTTACCGATCTTGAGACAATTTTTGTAAGTTGTGAGCCCAGTTTTAGTCTTTTATGTGTGGTTATCTAGTTCTGCCAGCACTATTTATAGAGTTCTTTCTTTTCCCCAATGAAAGTTCTGAAAATCAGGTGGCAGTAAGAGACTAGTTTCATCTCTTTTTTCTTTTCTTTTCTTTTATTTATTTATGTATGTATGTATGTATTTATTTATTTATTTATTTTTCGAGACTCTTGGGCTCAAGTGATTCTCTTGCCTCAGCCTCCGGAGTAGCTGGGACTATAGGCACCATGATACCTGACTATTTTTATTATTTATTTATTTATTTATTTTTATTTTGAGACAGAGGTCCCACTGTGTTGCCCTCAGTAGAGTGCTCTGGCGTCACAGCTCACAGCAGCCTCAAACTCTTGGGCTTAAGGGATTCTCTTGCCTCAGCCTCCCAAGTAGCTGGGACTACAGGCACCGGCCACAATGCCTGGCTGTTTTTTGTTGTTTTTGTTGTTGTCATTGTTATTTAGCAGGCCCAGGCAGGGTTTGAACCTGCCAGCCCTGGTTTATGTGGCCAGCGTCCTTACCGTTGAGCTGTGGGCACTGAGCCAATGCCTGACTTTTTAGAGAGAGGGTCTCACTCTTGCTCAGGCTGGTCTTGAACCTGTATGCTCAGATCATTCCACCCACCTCAGCCTCCCAGAGCGCTAGGATTATAGGCATGAGCCAGCACACCTGGCCTGGTTTCATCTCTTTGTTTTCTATTCAGTTTCATATGTGTGGGTCTCTATTTTTGTGCAAATTGCCATGCTATTTTGATCACTGTCGACTAGTAATTTAACCTAAAGTCTGGTAGAGTGATGCCTCTGGCTTTGTTTTTTATTAATAAAACTTCCTTTGCTATATATATGGGTTTTTTTTTTCTGGTTACATACAAAACAAAGAACTATTTTTTCCAGTTCTCCAAATCATCAAAGTATCAGTTGATTTTTTTTTTTTTTTTTTTTTTTAAGACAGAGCCTCAAGCTGAGCCCCTGGGTAGAGTGTCATGGCTTTACTGCTCACAGCAACCTCCAACTCCTGG
>NW_003852403.1:17472708-17480106 GCF_000181295.1 Otolemur garnettii
GTTTTACTCCATTCAGTATGATATTACCTGTGGATTTGTTGTAGATGGCTTCAATCAGTTTAAGAAATGTGCCATCTATGCCTATATTTTTAAGCGTTCTAATTAGAAAAGGATGCTGGATTTTATTGAATGCTTTTTCTGCATGGTTTTGATTTTTGCTTCCATTGATGTATCGAATTGCATTTGTGGAATTTGCATATGTTAAACCAGCCTGGCCTCCCTGGGATAAAGCCTACTTGATTGTGATTTTTAATGTGTAGCTGTAATCTATTCACTAGGATTTTGTTGAGGTACTTTTGTATCGATATTTATTAGTGACAATTGGTCTGTAGTTCTTTTTAGTTGGGTGCTTTCCTGGTTTTGGTATCAAAGTGATGTTTCCTTCATAGAATGTGTTGGGGAAGGTTCCTTCCTTCTCAGTGTTTTGGAATGGGTTCTACAGTATAGGCACAAACTCTTTGAAAGTTTGATAGAATTCTGGTGTGAAGCCATCTGGTCCAGGGCTTTTTTTTAATTGGAAGTTTTAAAAATTTTTTCTTCAATTTTAGTGCTTGATATTGGTCTGTCCAAGAGATCTGTTTCTTCCTGGTTAAGTCTAGGGAGATGGTGTGATTCCAGGTTATTGGTCCATTTCTTCACATTGTCAATTTATGGGCATAGAGTTTTTTGCTTTTGTTTTTTTCCTTTTCTTTATTAGGGGATACGGGTACAAACAACTAGGTTAAAATGTTTACATTTGTTAGGTAGAGTACCCCTTGTGGTTGGGTGTGCCATAAATCCTTATATTGTGCCCATTAAGTTAAGAGCACACCAATCCCCTCCCTCTTCCTCTCTCCCCAACCTGAATTGAAGTGAGTTTTTTTCTCTTATGTGGTTGTGTATTAATTAGATCATCTAGTGGCTTCACGTTAGTATTGAGTACATTGGATACTTGCTTTTCCAGTCTTGTGATAGGCATGTTTCTTGTAGTAGTCAGAGATAATCTCTTGTGTCTCTGTGGTATCGGTTATTATTTCCTCTTTTTCATTTCTGATTGAGGTTATTAGAGATTTTACTTTTCTGTTTCTAGTTAATCTGATCAAAAGTTTATCAATTTTTATTTACCTTTCAAAAAACAACCTTCTTTTCCATTAATTTTCTGAATGATTCTTTTGTTTTAATTTTATTTATTTGATTATTTCTTTTCATCTGCTAAGAATTGGATTCTCTTCCTTTTCTATTTCCTTGAGATGATTCATTAGGTTGTTGTGCTTTCTTTCTGTTTTTTGAATGTAGGCATCTAATGAAATAAATTTCCCTCTTAGGACTGTTTTTGTAATATCCCACAGGTTTTGGTAGCAAATTTGAGGAATTTGATAATTTCCTCCTTTATCTCTTCCTTGACCCAACTGTAATTCAGCATACAATTATTTCTTCCACCTTTGTGTGGGAATGAAAACTTTTGTTGGAGTTGAATTCTACCTTTATTACTTTGTGTTCTGAAAATATATAAGGTATAATTTCAGTTCTTTCAATTTTGTTGAGGTTTGATTAGTGTCCTAGGATACTATTTTGAAGTATGATACATGGGCTGATGATTAGAATGTATATTCCTTAGCTTTGGGATGATATGTTCTCTATATGTTTATTAAGCCTAATTGTTCTAGGGTCATATTTGAGTCTTTTGTATCTTTATTTAGTTTCTGTTTAGAGGATATGTTCAGTTCTGTCAGGTGTTTAAAGTCCTGAGATATTATGGCCTTGTGGAATATCATATTATTCAGATCCTTGAAGATTCATTTTATAAAATCTAGGAACATTTAAACTGGGTGCACATTTAGAATTGAAAAGTCCTCTTGTTTTGTTCCTTTTACCAGTAGGCAGTGACCATCTTTGTCTTTCTTTCTTTTTTTGCGATTTTTGACTCGGGCTGGATTTGAACCCACCACCTCTGGTATATGGGGCCAGTGCCTTACTCCTTTGAGCCACAGGTGTCACCCTTTTTTTTTTTTTTTTTTTTTTGAGACAGAGTACCAATCTGTTGCCCTGGGTAGAGTGCTGTGGCATCATAACTCACATCAACTTCAAACTCTTGGGCTTAAGTAATTCTCTTGCTTCAGCCTCCCAAGTAGCTGGGACTACAGGTGCCCGCCACAACACCTGGCAATTTTTGGTTATAGTTGTCATTGTTGTTTGGCAGGCCTGGGCTGGATTCAAATCCGCCAGCTCTGGTGTTATGTGGCTGGTGCCCTGGCCACTGAGCTACAGGTGCCGAGCCCATCTTTGTCTTTCTTAACTTTAGTTGCTTTAAATTTACTTGTATCTGAAAATAAGATTGTGGCCCCTTCTTTCTTCTGATTTCATTTGCTTGAAATACTGTTTTCCAACGCTTTACCCTTAGCCTTGTTTTGTCCTTTGAGGTTAGATTTGTGTCCTGGAGACAGCATATAAATGGAGAGGATGTTTTTTTTTTTTTTTTTTTTTTTCATCCAGCCAGCCAGCCTCTGCATCTTCAGTGGGGGAATTCAAGCCATTTACCTTTATTGAGAGAATAGATAAGTGTGATGGAGTTCTATTCATCCACTTTGTGAAAGTCCATTGCTTGTTTTTATCCTTTGTGCCACTTAGGATAAAAGGATGCTAGGTTTTGTCTTTTAGTTTCTGGATGTTTACTTTGCTGGTGGTCCACTTTGATGGATAGTATGGAGAACAGGTTTGAGTATTTCCTATAGAGCTAGTCTTATTGGACATTTCCTCCATGTTTGCATATCAGTAAAAGTTTGATTTCTCCATTGAATTTTAAGCTTAGTTTAGCTTAACATTATTTTGTTTAAGAAGGTTAAAACCTTGAAAAATTTCAGCTGAGAATTCTACAGTCACCCTGATGGATCTGCCCCTGTAGGTCAATTGGTGCTTACTCCTGGCTCCTTGCTGAATTTTTTCTTTCATCTTGACTTTGGACAGATTCATGACAGTGTGTCTTGGAGATGCTCTGTTTGTGTTGAAATGACCTGGGGTTCAAGATCCCTCTAAAAGGAGTCAGTCAGAATCTTAGGTGATACTTGAGAAATTTCCATTTATATCCTCCAGTAGGGCTTCTATTCCTTTAAGTCATTCTTCTTCCTCTTCAGGGATACCTATAACTCAGCTGTTTGAATGCTTCATGAAGATGCATAATTCTGTACATGATCACTCTCCTTTTTCTCTTTTTTGTTCTGCATCTTTAAATGCCTGGGTTAGCTCAAGAGCCTTGTCCTCTAGTTCTGAGATTCTTCTCAATGATCTGTTATTTATACTTCCTACTGCATCTTAAAGTTCCCTGATTGACTCCTTTATTTCCTTAAGCTCCAGTATATCCTTTCTAATATTTTCATATCTTTCATTCATTATTTGGGTCCGTTTGGGGGTTTTCTTTTGGTGATTTTCCACTTTCCCTTCAATTCTCTTCATTGTTTCTGCCATCCATATTTTAAATTCCCTTTCCATCAATTCCATAATTTCTTCATAGGTGGACTCCTCTGTGATAGCTACCTCATGATCCCTTGAGGGGTTGATCTGTTCTGTTTTTTCATATTGCCATAACTTTTCTATTGGTTCCTCGTCAGTTGTGTTTTCTTCTTGTTCACTTCCTTCCCCTACTTTTTCCTCTCACTTTTTCATTTAGTTTAAATTACCTTATCTCTGTGCTTAGGTGTGGAAGTGGCCTTTTTGGTATAAGGCCAACAGGAAGAGAAGAGTAAAGAGCAAGAAGGGAGAGAGGAAAGAATAAGAGAAAAAAGGAAAAGGGGATGACAGGAAAAAATTGAAGAAAAGTAGAGAACAAGGACAGAGACAGACAAGAGTAATTGTGGTGTTTCACAGGGTGCCTTGACCCGCACTCATAATTCCAAGAGTCTGGAGGGCCGGGTGGTATGGATCCCAAGAGGTTAGGAGCTCCTTACCAGACTAAGCAAAGGCAAGACCCCGCTTCTGCCAAATATAGAAAATAATCAGCAATACGTTACAGTGGAGCCCTACTAATACTGTCCTTCCAAAGGCCAAAGCTAGAAAGACACCCTAGACAAGGGGCTCAAGGCCTCCTTGAGCTAGGCCAATGTAATACTCCAGCCCAAGCCTAAGAGTGAGGCTCTGTCCCATAAATAGAAAGAATATTGAATGACATAGAATAAAACAGATCAGAAGAAAGAATAATAAAAATAGATAAAGAAAGTTAAGTAAAATTATATAAGATGTAAGAATAAGGGATATCTTATTGAGAAATTTATGTGGGAAAAGTGGGAAAATACTGTGCAGTGTCTACAAAAAGGGAGAGAAAAGGAGAGAAGTATATTAGAAAGAATAAATTGTCAGAAAAATCGTAGCAAAAATGAGTTTTTGCTATTGAAGAAAATAAAAATCAAAAAATAAAAATATAAGAAAACAATGCTAAGGGAAAAAATTAGAAGGAAAACAAAAAGGCATATTGCAATATATAGCCCAGATACCAGTTGATGCTCCAAGAAGATAGGACAAAAAAGAAAAAGGTATAAAATGCAATATGTTGTCTGTATACCAGGTGATATTCTGGGGTTAGGAGATACAAAACATGCACACTGATTCTGCTGTTTAAGATGGGACCACTTTCTAGTTCCTGAGAAGACCCAGTCTTGTCTTCCTGATTTACTTATAATCAGTTGGGTTTGGTAGATTCACTAGCATTCACTTCTTCAGGTTTGGGAGCCTGAAGCTCTTGGCAGACTACTTAGGTGACATGCCATTCCCTGAGGGAGTGGGAGCTGTGCAACTTACCACAGTGGTGGCTGCCCAAGCTCAGCAGCTATGCCAGAGCTGGCCACATGCCAGAACTCTGTGGCCCTCCCACAATGATGGTACCCTGGTAGCAGCTGAGCTAATGGGAGTTCCACTCTGCCCCAATAGTTCCAGTAGTTCATTCATAGCCGTCAGACACTGTTCAAGTTCACTTGCTCATTTAAGCCCCTCCTAGGCAACTGTGGCAAACACCCAAGTCCAAGAAAAAAACAAGGCACAAGACATACCTTTCCTGTGTCTAGCCCTCTTTTGGATGGCAAGCCAGCCTCTGAATGCACCCCAATACTTGTTTTCTGTGCCACTTGTCCACTGCTCCTGCCCTTGTTGGCTCCTGGGGTCCCCTATGTCTCACTGTGCCCCTAGAGTGATGTTTCTGGGCAGGACACTCCAGCCAGATATGGCTGGAGTCCTCCTCTGTCCCTGTCTCACTGAGAGTGGCTACTAAGGAGCTATCTCTAGTCCACCATCTTGCTTGGCCTCCAGTTTTTTAAAATTTTTTTATGGTGAGGTCTTTGTCTAGCTTTGGAATCTTGGTAGTACTGACCTCGTAGAATCAATTAGAAAATATTACCTCTACTTCAGTTTTTTGGAAGAGTTTGAGAAGTATTGGTGTTAATTATTCTTTTAGTATTTGGTAGTCTAGTCCTTGGCTATTCTTTGTTGGAAGGTTTTTTTGATTGCTGATTCAAACTCTTGAATTGTTATGAGTTTGATTAGATTTTCTAGTTTTTATTAATCTACTGAGTATAATTGGTCCTTTGTATCCAGCGTTTCTGCATCCATAGATTCCACCAACTGCAGATGGAAAATATTCAGAAAAAAAATTGCTTCTATACTGAATGCGTACAGAGTTTTATGTTATTATTCCCTAAACAAGACAGTATAATAACTTTACTGTCTATGGTAAAGTTTATTATTGTCTAAATAATTTTATCTAACTATAGTGTTAGGTAAAATATTAGATGATTTAAAGTATGCAGAAGGATGTGTGTAGGTTATTTGCAAATACTGCTCTATTTTACATCAGTGACTTGAGCATCTTTGGATTTGCGTGTCTGCAGGAGGTCCTGGAACCAATCCCCCATAGCTACTGAGGGAAGACTATAGTTTGTGAATTTCTAAGAGTTTGTCCATTTTATCTGAGGCTGGTTTTTTTGTGTATAATTGTTCAAAATTTTTTTTTAATCTTTTTTATTTCTGTTAGCTTAGTAGTAATGTCCCCGCTTTGGTTACTAATTTAGTAATTTGTGTCTTCTTTTTTTCTTGGTCAGTCTAGCTAAAAGTTATCACTTTCCTTAATCTTTTAAAAGAACCAACTTTTGGCTTTGTTATTTCATTTATATCTCCTTTAATCTTTATTTTCTTCTTTCTACTAGTTTTGGGTATAGTTTGCTATTCTTAGTTCCTTGGGATACAAAGTTAGGCTATTTATTTGAGATCTTTATTCTTTTTAAATTTAGGTATTTACAACTTCTTTTTCCCTCTGAACACAGCTATTCTCGCATCTTGTAAGTTTTGATATGCCGTGTTCTCATGTTCCTTCAGTCTCTAAGTAATTTCTAATTTCCCTTGTGACTTCTTTTTTGACCTATTGGTTGTTGAAGAGTGCAGTGTTTAATTACCACATATTTATGAATTTATCAGATTTTCTTTTGCCATTTTTAATTTTATTTCATTTCATTGTGATCTGAGATTTTTTTCAAATGATTTTAGTCTATTAAGTATATTGAAATTTATTTTGTGATTTAACATATATAGTGTGTCCTAGAAAATGTTTCATGTGAATGCATATTCTGCTGTTATTGGACAGAGTATTCTATATCTGTCTGATAGTTATCATTGGTTTATAGCATTGTTCAAGTTCTGTATTTTCTTATTGAAAGTGGGATATTAAAGCCACCAACTGTTATTTCAGAGCTGTCTTTATTTTTTCCCTTCAATTCTTTCAGTTACTGCTTTGTATATTTTGGAGCTGTGTTAAGTACATACATATTTATAGTTATTATTACTATTTTTGAGACAGAGTCTCACTGTGTCACCCTTAGTAGAGTGCTATGGAGTTACAGCTCACAGCAACCTCCAACTCTTGGACTTAAGTAATTCTCTTGCCTCAGCCTCCCAAGTAGCTGAGACTACAGGCGCCCACCACAATGCCCGGCTATTTTTATTGCAGATCTCATTGCTTTTTTAGCTGGCTAGGGCCAGGTTCAAACCCACCACCCTCGGTATATGGGGCCGGCACCCTACCCACTGAGCCACAGGCACCACCCAATTATTATGTATTTTTGATGAACTTATCCTATTATCAATATATGTCTGTCTCATATAGAAATTTGTATTATGTCTATTTTGTCTATTGTTAGTATAGCACTAGAGCTCTCTTGTTACTATTTATGTGAAATAACCTGTTTTTAAACTTTCTCTTTAACATATTTGTGTCTCTAGTTTTTTCTTCTTTAATTTTTTTATATACAATTATAATTATATATATTGGGGTTTTATATATATATATATATTTTTTTTTTTTTTTTTTTTTTTTGAGACAGAGCCTCAAGCTGTCCCCCTAGGTAGAGTGCTGTGGCATCACAGCTCACAACAACCTCCAACTCC
>NW_003852403.1:17480126-17488864 GCF_000181295.1 Otolemur garnettii
TGCCTCAGCCTCCCAAGTAGCTGGGACCACAGGCACCCACCACAACGCCCGGCTATTTTTTTGGTTGCAGCCATCATTGTTGTTTGGTGGGCCCGGGCTGGATTCCAACCCGCCACCTTACGTGTATGTGGCTGGCGCCTTAGCCACTTGAGCCACAGGCGCTGAGCCTATTGGGGTTATATTGGCTGGGCACCTGTAGCTCAGGGGTGAGGGTGCTGGGTGCTGGCCACATGCACTGGGGCTAGTGGGTTCGAAACTGGCCTGGGCCTGCTAAAAAAAAAAATAGCTGAGTGTTGTGGTGGGCACCAGTGACAAACAGGTGACAAAATGAGACTCTGTCTTAATAAAAAATAATATATATTTAAGTTCAGATTAACATGAGGGCACACACGATTGGATTACATTGTTTGGATTTGTAAGGTAAAGTCTGAGTTGTAGTTGTTTCCTTCACAAAAATATGGAACTTCTACAAATTTGTGTGTCATCCTTGTGCCAGGGCCATGGTAATCTTCTCTGTATCATTCCAATTTTTATATATGTGCTGCTGAAGCGATCTCCATTTGTGTCTATCTCTCTCTTTTTTTTTTTTCTGAAGAGAGAGTCTTACTCTGTTGCCCTGAGTAGAGTGCCATGGCATTATCATAGCTCATAGCAACCTCAAACTCTTGGGCTCAAGCTATCCTCCTGCCTCAGCCTCCTAGTAGCTGGGACTACAAGCATGCGCCACCGTGCTTGGCTTGTTTTTCTGTTTTTATTAGAGATGAGGTCTTGCTGTTACTCAAGCTGGTCATGAATTTCTGAGCTCAAGCATTCCACTACATCAGTCTCCTAGAGTGCTAAGAGGACAGGTATAAGCCACCACCCCCTGGTGTGTCTTTGTATCTAAAGCATGATAGACAGTATATTGGATTATAGTTATTTAATCCATTCTGCCAATCTTTTTTAAATCAGAGTTTAATCTGTTTACATTTAAAGTAATTCTGCCTATGATCTCAGCTCTTAGGAGGCCAAGGCAGGTGGGTTGCCTGAGCTCATGAGTTCAAAACCAGCCTCTTAAAAAATAGCCAGGCAGTGTGGTGGACACCTATAGTCCCAGCTTCTTGGGAGACTGAGGCAAGAGAATTGCTTAAGCCCAAGAGTTTGAGGTTGCTATGAACTGTGACGCCAAGGCACTGTACCAAGGGCGACAAAGTGCGACTCTATCTCAAAAATAAAAAAAATAATTCTAATAAGGAAGCATTTCTGTCTTTTCCTAAGTGCTTTTTATGTGTCTTAAATCTTTTTTGTTCCTCAGTTTCTCCCTTACTATCCATTTTTATGTTTTATTTTCCTAGCGTACTGTTTCTCCTTTTAATTTCCTTTTCTGTATATATTTCAGTTTTTTTTCTTAGTGGTTCTCTGGGGTAACAATTAACATCTTAAATTTACAGCAATCTAGCTTGAATTAAGACCACTTCAACTTGCAGTAGTATATAGTAACTGTGCTCTTAGATAGTTTTGTCTCTCCCTCTTTATTTTGTTACCTCTGTATAGGTTGTGTGCCCATTAACATAAATGTATTTTATGCATTTTTCTTTTAACAATGTAGGGGAAAATGTATGGCTATGAATAACAAATATAGTTTTACTATAATTCTTTATATCTTTGTACAGTTTTGTTACTGTGTTGTATTCTTTCATCAGACTGAAGTACTTTAGCATTTCTTAAGGGAAACGCTAACAGTAGCAATGAACTCCCTTAATTTATTTTTATCTAGCTTATTTATTTTTGTTCTCCTTATTTTTGAAGTGCCATTTTCCTGGATATAGAATTCTTGCTTAACAGTTTTTTTTCTTTCAGGCCTGTAAATATTTCTTCCCTATCTTCTGGCATTTATAGTTTTCAATGAAATATCAGCTGTTAACCTCATTAAGAGCACTAGTGTGGGCTTTAGTTAGCGATGAAGAGTAGCTCTTCTCTTCCTGATTGACTTTTAACAATTTAACAAGTGAGATTATAATGTATCTCACTGTGGATCTTTTAAATTCATCCTGCTTGGAGTTTATTGCACTTTTTGGATATGTAGACTTATGTCTTTTATCAAATTTGGGAAGTTTTTGACCATTTCTTAAAATACTCCATCTACTTTTTTCTCTCTCTCCTTGTTTTGTGGCTCCCACTGTGTGTGTGATGGTATACTTGATGGTGTCCCACAGATCTCATAAGCTATGTTTATATTTCTCTTTTTCCTGCTTTCTCAGATTGGAAAATTTTAATTGACCTATTTTCATGTTTGCTAATTCTTTTGCTTATCCAAATCTGTTGTACTGCTGTAGAGAATTTTTTGTTTTAGTTATTATACTTTTCAGCTTCATAATTTTTATTTGATGATTTTCCAGTAATTTCTCTTTATTGATATTCTGTATTTGGTGAAATATCATTATCCTGGTTTTCTGCAGTTTTTTTTTTTTTTCTTTTGAGACAGAGCCTCAAGCTGTCACCCTGAGTAGAGTGCTGTGACATCACAGCTCACAGCAAACTCTGACTCCTAGGCTTAAACGATTGATTCTCTTGCCTCAGCCTCCCAAGTAGCTGGGACTACAGGTGCCCGCTGCAATGCCTGGCTATTTTTTGGTTGCAGTTGTCATTGTTGTTTGGCAGGCCAGGGCTGGATTCAAACCCGCCAGCTTTGGTGTATGTAGCTGGTGCTTTAGCCTCTTGAGCTATAGGTGCCCAGCCTTCTGCAGTTCTTAGTCTGTAGTTTCCTTTGGCTCTCCTAATATCGTTTTTTTTTTTTTTTCTGTCTCACCTTGTTGCCCCAGGCTAGAGTGCCGTGGTGTCTGTCAGCCTAGCTCACAGCAACCTCAAACTCTTGGGCTCAAGTGATCTTCCTGCTTTACCCTCCCAAATACCTGGGACTACAGGTGCCCACTACAACCCCCTGGGTAATTATTTCATTTTTAGTGCAGACTAGTCTCGCTCTTGCTCCGGCTGTTCTGCAGCTCCTGAGCTCAAGAGGTCCTCCTGCTGGCTGCCTAGAGTGCTAAGATTACAGGCCCGAGCCACTACACTGGGCTTCTTTGAGCATACTTAAGACAGTTGATTTAAAAATCTTAATCTAGCCAGTTCAATGTCTGGGCTTTCTCAGGAATATTTCATGTTAATTTCTTTTTACTTATGAATGAGTCATATCTTGTTTCTTTTTTGTCCCTCATAAATTTTGTTGAATATCGGACGCTGAGTGTTATAGTGTGGCTACTGTGGAAATCAGTCCTCTTTCTTAATGGTTTGTTGTTACTGCTTGTTTTGTGTTCTTAGTGTTTGTTTAGTGTCTTTCCTAAACCATTTTTATAAAGTTTGTATTCTTTATGTGTGCCTACTGAAGGGTGTTTGATTAGCCTAGTTGTTACCTTAAATTCCATGAACTCCAAGAAAGAAAAACATAATTTCCCAGGTTTTACAGATGGCTCTTTGGGGGCTATTCCTTCTGATTTAGCCTACATTTCCTGTTTGCGCAGTCCAAAGATCATCCAAAAGTGAGAGCTTAGGGTTTTTTCAGGTCTTGTCTGAGCATGTATCCAGCTTTCTGGGTAAGCATTTGACCCAGTCAAGCTTTTTAGGGTTCTCATTCCAACAAGGATATCCTTCCCCAGGCTCTCTCTTCCTAGGTGTTCTGCCTGTCTGTTGCTTGTTCTGTTATTCCTTACCTCTAGTGGCCATGGCTAATACATGGCTTTTTAATACTTTTGGCAAGTGTTACTCACCTAAGAAATTGTTTAAGACCTTGGGGGGACTCAGGCAGGCAAAACAAAGAAAAACCCTTTTTTGATCTCATGGAGCCACCAGGCAGATCAAAAGAAATAACCACAGTCCTTTGAGAATAAGGTTCATGTTGCCCCCTCGTTTGTCTTTTTTTTTGACCATTGGCTGTTTATTCACATTCTAAGAATGTGGCACCGAAAAGCTACCTAAATGCTTTATGTGCATTGGTGTGTACATTTATTATGTGCAGTCTCCATTCATTGGTGTGGACCATTTAAGGAAGAATATCCAAATGTCAGCATATATTGGGTTTTTTGTTTTATTTTTGTTTTTGAGACACAGTCTCACTCTGTTGCCCTGGGTAGAGTGCTAAGGCATCAACATAGCTTACAGCAACCTCAAACTCTTGGGTTGAAGCAATCCTCTTGCCTCACTTGCCCTCAGCCTCCTGAGTAGCTGGAACTACAGGCATGTACCACTAGCTAGTTTTTCTGTTTTTAGTAGAGATGGGGTCTTACTCTTGGTCAGGTTGGTCTCAAATTCTTGACCTCAAGCAATCCACCCGCCTTGGCCTCCCAGTGTATATGGGTTTTTTTAATCCTTTGGAATTTCAAGGAAGATCATAACCCTGGCTGTCTGTGTTTTATTAGTGTTCTGAACTGGGGAAAAGGAGCTAGGATTCTCAGTCTTCACTGTATAGACCTTCATTTGATCTCTTTGTTTTCAATGCAACACTCTTACCAGCTGTCTCAGGTCCCAGAGCCAACTCTTTGGTTAATCCTTTCTAGAAATGCAAAGGACTTGGCCAAAGATGGTGGCTCACTCCTGTCATCCAGCATTTTGAGAGACTGAGGCGGGAGAAGCACTTGAGCCCAGGAGTTTGAGGTTACAATGAACTATGATCACCACTGCACTCCAGCTTGGGCAATACAGTAAGACCCTGTCTGTTTTTTTAAAAAAGAAAGAAAGAGGGTGGCGCCTGTGGCTCAAAGGAGTAGGGCACTGGCCCCATATGCCGGAGCTGGTGGGTTCAAACCCAGCCCCGGCCAAAAACTGCAAAAAAAAAAAAAAGAGAGAGAGAGAAAAGAGAAGAAATGCCAAGGACTTTCCACCAAGCATCTAATTTTCAACCCTACTCTAATATCTCTGCCTTTCAAAGTCTTTATTTACCAACTGAACTAATTCTGATTTTATAGGTATCAGTATTTGCAATTCCTGGGCCTAAAGCCCAAATGAGCTATAAATTACTTTTTCAGTTTTTTGTCCTCTACCAAAATCAGTTACTTAGCCATCCATCTCCTTTTTATATTTTGAAATATTAACATCTCTTTAGTGCTGTTAACCCTCCCTGTTTATACCTTTTATGTTATTTATTCTCATTTTAGGTTTTAGAAAAGAGAGAGATTAATACATTATTAAATCTTTCCTATATAAGAAGGACTTTTTAAAAATCAACACAGTATATAACATAACAGATTAATTTGACCATTGGAAACTGTGAAATTTATGCATAATGAAAACATAAAATTAAAAGTCACATGGCAGACTGGGATATATATGACAAATGTGATACAGGGTAACGCCCTTTATAAATGGAGAATCCAAAAACAAATACGTAAGAAAAACATTATCCCCCAAAAGATAAAAGTGGTCCAAATACATGAAAAAAATAGTTCAGAAGCACACTCAAATCTCTGATGTTCAGAATTATTAATAGTCAAAAATGTATCTAAAGGGAACTGTCATTTGATAAAAATGTGGGTTTATGTATGAAAAGGGAGGCATTTTCCTGTGTTTCCTTGTTTAACTGGAGTAGTGGTAGAGGAGAACAGATCAGCATTATGTTTAACCATCTTTGACTTAGGAATTCTTTCCTAGAAAACAGAATTTCTCCTAAGCAAATATTTCAAACTATGGACCAAAATATGCAAAAGGATGCATATTTTGAATACTACTAGCTAGTTAGAATAGCTGACATTTAGTTGAACCTTTACTTTGTGTTTCAGGAACTATGCTAAAAGCATTTTACATATGTTATCCCATGTCTTCCTCACAACAACAATATGAGATAAATACTATATTTATCTTCTTTGAAAACACTGAGGCTAGTGACTACTAAGCCAGGTCTGGAACCCAGGTCTAATTAAAAAAAAAAAAGAAGAAGAAATTCTCTTAATCAGCATGTTCACAGAATTTTCTGTGAACGTATGTTACTTCTCTAAAGTTGGGGGAAACGTAAACATTGTGTTCAGTGTTTAAATAATCTAAATATCTGGCTACGATAAAGTAGCTAATTTAGCACGTCATCATACTTTTATGTGTGATTTAAGAATATTAATTAGATAAATGAGTATTTAATTATAGTATTTTAAAATTATTTTTCTAAGGCTAGGGATGGTGGCTCATGCCTATCTATAATCCCACCGCTCTGGAGGGCTGAGGCAGGAGGATTCCTTGAGCTCAAGAGTTCAAAACCAACCTGAGTAAAATCAACACCACCACCCAACTCTATTAAAAATAGAAAAGTTAGCCAGGCATTGTTGAACGTACCTATAGTTCTAGCTACTTGGGAGACTATGGGAGGAGGATTGCTTGAACCCAGAAGATTGAGGTTGCTGTGTGATTGGCTGATGCCAAGTCTAGCCTTGGCAGCAGTGTGAGACTCTGTCTCAAAAAAAAAGAAAAAGAATTCTTTTTCTAAATTTATAATAGATGGGAAATATACAAAAATAATTTTTTAAGTCTTAGAAAATACACTGGAGGGTGGTGCCTATGGCTCAAAAGAGTAGGGCGCCGGCCCCGAGTGTCAGAGGTGGTGGGTTCAAACCCAGCTCCAGCCAAAAACTGCAGGAAAAAAAAAAGAAAAGAAAGGAAAAGAAAATACACTGGATAGAAATGTGCAAAAATGCTAACAGTGATGTTACTCTGGGGAGATAATAAGAAGTAAGGATGGACTTTTTTGTTTTGTTGCCTTTTTTTCCTATCTTCAAAATTTTATACTATGAGCATGTTTTATATCTGAAAAAATTTAATGTTTTAACTTGGAGGACATATCTTTACTTTTTCTTCCTTACATTTTTAGACATTTGAAGACAGTGATTTATTCCATTTGATTGGTGTTATTTGTGGATTGGCAATTTATAATTTTACTATTGTGGACCTCCATTTTCCTCTGGCTTTATATAAGAAACTGCTAAAAAAGAAGCCATCCTTGGATGATTTGAAAGAACTGATGCCTGATGTTGGGAGGTTAGTTATAAAATGTATCAAGGATAGGTTTAGAAGATGAGAAATGAGGAATGTACAGCAAGTTTTCCTTCTAGGAATAATCATTTTTTTTTGTTGTTCCTGTTAAATTTCTGAAGCAAACATGCTCTTTTTTTTTTTATGGGGCAGCCAGGCTGAGGCCCCAGCTCCCCCCTAATAACTACCCTGTGAATAAAGCGAAATCTATTACGTTACTCAAACCAAGTTTTTGTACTGAAAAGGCTATATTTTTTAGTCTTCACAGCTAAATTTTTATATAGAATAGTAAATTTAGGACGTTCCTTTTTCCTGAGAGTGGCTATATGATTTATTTGGACTTTTACTTTTGATCACTTTTGTTCCAAATTTGAATGTGTAGAGTTTCTTTTTATTTATTACATAAAATGGAATAAAAATTGTATATAAATAAGGACAGATGTTGACAATAGGTGGATAATGGCATTTGTACTTGTGTTCAGAAAAAGAGATAAAAACATTAGACTATTTTTTTATTGTTGCTTATAAGTTTGCCATTGTACATCCACTATTCTGAAACAAATATAAAAATTTGTACAAATTAATGAAAGACTTTGATCAAGAGGGAATGAGAAATATACTTACTCATAAGCAAAATAGTCAAAATCACCAATGTTTTACCTCAAAGAAACATGTATATTGTTTTGCAGAAGCATGCAACAGTTACTGGATTATCCTGAAGATGACATAGAAGAAACATTTTGTCTTAATTTTACGGTAAGATGGAAACACATAGGTTAGTCTAGTTATTCATTATCCCTTTTATTAAATAGCTGTGCCTTACAAGTTTTCTATTATGGATGAAATTCTTAAAGAACCATTTAGCTAACATTTATTGAGCATTTGCTATGTGCTAGCTAGTCACAGTACATGCATTTATTTCATTTAATCCTCAACAATTGTATGAGGTTGGTATTATCCCTATTTTGCAGATGAAGAAAACTAAAAACAATCATTACCTTCAGAGTCAGTATTCATAATCCAGCTCTGTGACTTCAAAGCCCATATGTTTTGTCTTTATGGTAAAAGCTATTTACAAGAGGTCTTCTTTATCCAAGTGTTGGTTTTTGAGTCTGCAATTACAGGAATTCTTAGCAAAGCAAAAGGTTATTACAACATTTTACTACTAATATCACTACTGAACTTGCCACTTAAAAGATTAATTCCCACCCATACGTCCCTTTTTGCTTCACACTAATGTTCGTCCTTGCCTGTCTTGTGTTAATTGCTGTTGAATGTCATACTGTAATACAAATATTTTGAAAGTGAAATTGCAAATCTTGTAGAAGATACAGTTTTGTTAAGTCAGTAGCAGGGATGTTGAATAACTGATTCAGTCATATACAACACCATTGACAAATGAGGATCTGGCAGAAGTAGACTAGTTGACAAAGAAGAAACAATCAGCAGTGATCATTGTGATAAGGCACTTCAGGAGGGAACAATGTGACTATTATAAATATATCTCTTAGGAAAATCATAAAACTACAGTATTTTCTTTAAAAAGTTTTTTTATTTGTATATTTGTTTATTCACCCCCACCCAACAGTCCTCTTCATGGTTTTTCTATCAATGCTGATAAAAGATACCAAACATATTTGCCAAAAAAATTATGTGTCCCCTCAAAAAAGTTTATCCATTATATGGTCATTTAAAGAAGCAGCATATAGCGCAGTTGTGAGAAAATTTGATACATTTTAAGATAAAATAAATTT
>NW_003852403.1:17489878-17508004 GCF_000181295.1 Otolemur garnettii
TCATTGTTGTTTGGCGGGCCCAGGCTAGAATTTGAACCGGCCACCTTAGGTGTATATGGCTAGTGCCCTAGCCACCTGAGCCCCCCCTGCCATTTCTTAAGAGATTTTCAGTGGCTCTTTATTACTTGTAGAGTAATAGCTTGCTTGCTTTATTTGTTTGTTTGTTTATTTTAAGGCAGGGTCTTATTCTGTTACCCTGGGTAGAGCGCCATGGCATCATCATAGTTCATAGCAACCTCAGCCTCATGGGCTCAAGAGATCCTCTTACCTCAGTCTCCCAAGTACCTGGGACTATAGGCACCAGCCCTGACACCTGCCCTGCTTGTTTTTCTATTTAGTAGAAACAGGGTCTCACTCTTGATCAGGCTGATTTCCAGCTGTTGAGCTCAGGCACTCCACCTACCTTAGCCTCTCAGAGTGCTAGGATTACAGGTGTGAGCCACTGTGCCTGCCCGAATAATAGCTTTAGAATGGGTATCAAAGACATATATAATCTGCCTTTCTTTCTAACTTCCATTGTATCCCTTTGTTCAAACCAAATTTTGTCCTATTAAACAGTATTTTTTCTCGTATCTTACACCTTTTCTTATACTTTTCTTTTTAGAGCCACTTGTCATGCATATTCAGAACTTAATATTTAGTGTCACATGTATCTGTTTGTCCAGTTGAAGTGCTTACTTTGAAATCTCTTTGTACTCTACCTCTTTCATTCTTTCAGAATCCTACCCATCCTTCTAGGTGCTTTTCAAATGGCATTTCTTCTTCCTCAAGGTCTTTTATACTTCCTCTAGGTTAGAATTAGCTTTCTTTCCTCTATGGTTTGATAACATTTATTTTTATTATAATGAATTGTTTATATACAACACATCCTTTACTAAATAGTAAACTTCAAACCAAGGATGTATTTGTTTCTTATCCCACTCCTATTATAGTGTTTTATAGATATCAGATTTTAATAAAAGAGGATAACATTGTAAAAAGAAGGAATAAGAAAAGATGCAGAGATGGGAATGATAATATTTATAGGAAAAATACCAGACCAGAAAGAGAAATAAAATATTTCAAAATAACTATCTTTGTAAACCAAATTAATACATTAACTGGAAAAAAACACCTGTGGGCTCAGTGCCTGTAGCACAGTGGTTACAGCTCCAGCTGCGTACACTGAGGCTGGCAGATTTGAACCCGGCCTGGGGCCAGCTAAACAATGAAAACTGCAACAAAAAAATAGCCAGGCATTGTGGCAGGAGCCTGTAGTCCCAGCTACTTGGGAGGCTGAGGCAAGAGAATCGCTTAAACCTAAGAGTTTGAGGTTGCCATGAGTTAAGACACCAGGGCACTCTACCAAGGGCAACATAGTAAGACTCTGTCTCGAAAAAAAGAAAAGAAAAGAAAAAACACCTGTGATCAAGCATCCAGCTAGGCAGACAGAGGGATATGGGAGTAGAAGTTGTCATATGGGAAGAATGCATAGTTGTTCTAAGCCGAATGAATTCTGATCCTTAGAATCTATCACTTATCAAAGCAAAACATTACAATGTTTTACTTCTGTAGTGATTATTCTAAAGTTTTACATGGAATAAATGCCTAGTTTCCTGTTGTTAATTAGCCAAACACTTGGTAATTTATAATTAGTTATTCACGTAGGATTTCACACTACTAGACAAAAATTCCCAGTTATGGCTTTAAGCAAAATTCACAAGTAAGCTTATGGTAGCAGAATTTTATCTTAAATTTATTAGTTTTTTTTTTTTATTAAATGAGAGAATAGGTAGAATACAATCGATTATTAAAATACTTTAATAAATTTTGAGTCTGACATTGACTTTTTTTAAAAATTTAAATTAATAGATCACAGTTGAAAACTTTGGTGCAACAGAAGTGAAAGAGCTGGTTCTAAATGGTGCAGACACAGCTGTTAACAAACAAAATCGGTAAGTGAATTATAGCAGCTTCAGTGGAAGTAATAAGAATCAATAGGCATTTTCTTCTGTATTTAGAAAAACTGTCACAACCCTAAGTTTTAATTCAGATGAACTTAAATTTGGAATTGTTAGTGAGAAAGTAATCTACATTTTGCTCCTGAAATCCCTTTAAGACGTGAAACAAAAGAACAAGAAGAAGGGAGAGGAGATTGTTTTTGGAATCCATAAAACAATGGTAACTTTAGCAACCTAGAGGAAGCTGCAATATAAGGTGGGCTGCAGGAGCCAAGAAGCCAGCCAGTTCATACTGCAGAACAACCAAAAGTTCAGGTGCTGAGTAGAGAATATACCTTTAGAAAGTGTGTACGGTTTAGAGAAATGCTGGGAACAGAAAGGTTCACTCTTACAAGAAGTGGTTAGAACCCAGTTTCTTTTAGCACACCTATTGGCAACTATCCCTTCTCTTACCAGGGCAGGATATTAGAAATTTACCTTTTAGAGAGATTGAACTAAATAGACTTATGGATTTTAGGACCTCTAGTCACAGCCATGGCAAGGAGCTGAACTGAATTCAGAGATTAAGTGATGACAGTCTGGAGCTCTCTCACCCTTGATACCACATATTGAAGGATCCTTTTCTGGAATAAATGTGAACGGGTAGCCAAAGAACAATAGATGTTTAAGGAAAGATCAGAACAATTGAAAAGAATGGCAAGGAAATAGGAATCATGCAGGATGAAATCAGTGTCCTCAAAATGATGAGTTACATCCAAATAGATATTATTAAACATTTCTGTACATTTATTGAAAGAAAGGGGATGTATAAAATTTATAAAAGAAAATGGTAGAGAGACTTGGCGCCCATACTCAGTGGTTAGGGCACTGGCCACATATACCAGGGCTGGTGGGTTTGAACCTGGCCCGGGCCTGCCAAACAACAATGGCAACTGCAACAACAAAAATAGCTAGGTGTTGTGGCAGGTGCCTATAGTCCCAGCTACTCAGGAGGCTGAGGCAAGAGAATCCCTTAAGCCCAAAAGTTTGAGGTTGCTGTGAGCTGTGATGCCATGGCATTCTACGGAGGGCCACGTAGTCAGACACTGTCTCAAAAAAGAAAAGAAAATGGTAGAGAAAATGGTACTAAATGACATCTTTCAGGATTGAAAGTATAGGAAGTGGGGGGGAAAGACACCAAGACAACATACATGAAATTTTAAAACCTTCAAAGAGAAAAAGCCCCTAAAGCCATCCAGGAAACAAAAGTTATTCATTTACAAACAGTAACATTAGACTTGAAAGAATAACACTGCATTGCTTCTTGGCCTTTTGGCTAAAACCAAGTGAAGAACAACACTGGAAGCTAGAACATTCTGGGACAAATTTAGAATTCTATATTCAAAGTATCAAATATGTAGATATATAAAAACATTTTTTTTTTTTTGGAAAAAAACATTTATTGTTTTTAACATGTATGAAAACCATTACATTTTAGTCTCAGAAATTCTCAGGAAGTTATTGGAGGATGTGTCTATCTACCAAAACAAGGAATTAAACCAAGAGAGAGGAAGAAGACAAAGGATCAAAAAAACATACAACTCCTCCCACTAATCAGTATCCAATCAATATAGGATAGAAGAAAGAGGATTATTTCTGAAGGAACAACTGTTTTAGAAGATTTACAAAGCTAAGAATCTAGGAAATCTGGGTTACTAGATCAAGAGGTTATAGGGCTCTAAGAGAAAAATGCAGTTGAGGCTACTTAATATATTTGAATGAATCCAGAGAAAATTGATATTTTTAAGAGAAGTTTGAGATGGAGTTAAAATAGCAAGGAAAACAAAAATTCTTCTTAAGAAAGGTAACCACAGAATAAAACTTAACTGTGAATAATTTATAATTTATAGAAATGTTAATGAATATTGAACCAAAAATTCTTTTCTAAACATAATTGGGGGGAGGGTGTGAGTGGGGCAGTTTAAATAAAAGGTAAATTCTTCCCTTCCATAATAGATACTTAGTTTATTAGATAATATTTAAAATTGAAAATCAAGAATAGTAATAGGACTGTGCTGTTGGAAGCTTGAAGGTAAATATCAAAAGGAATAGGAAAAAGAGTTAAATAGTTGCCTTTGAATAGCAGGAATTTCTGGTGAAGTGTGGGACAGAGAGCTGCTTTGTTCTCTTCTATTTGGTTTTAGTCCTTTAGACAAAGTGAGGTTAGTGGCTTTTGCTGGGGACTTTATCCAAATGACTGTAATCTTGATTCTGGTACTTAGAAGCTGTGTAACTTTAGGTAAATTAGCTGATGTCTCTATGTCACAGTTTCTTTTTCTGTAAAATGGAATGGTAAGTTGTAACTACTTCATGGGAGCCATTGTAAGGATTAGGTTTGGCAATAATTTTAAGATACTTAGAATAGGACCTAGCACATATACGTGCTCAGTAAATGTTGGCTATTAGGATTATTACTATTTCATGTTTTAAACTACATATATGCTTACTTTGATAAAAATAAAACTGTTCTTAAAATGATGTGAAACAATTTTAGGTCCCTCTAAATTTTTTTTTTTTTAAAGCTGGGCTTTGAAAATCTTTGGTTATGATTCAGATTATTTTTCTGCTGAGAAATAAAGAATTTTGACGGAACATATGTTGGCACAGAAAATGATCTAGCCTTTTGTGTTTAAAGGACTTAACTAGTGTAGATGAATTTAACTTTCTAATTGGATGACTTATAAAATTGTTCATACAGAATTGTCTTTTTTCTCATCAAAACTCAATAGCATATGCTGTTAGTCCTTAGGCCCACCACCAACTTTGTATTTTACAGTAGTCTGCTTTAACCATTTTTTTTCCTTGTAAATTAAGTTTGGAATTGTTTTATAACTTGCTTAGAAGATTATTTGTAGATAATTAAATTTAGCATTATTCTCATTTGCATCATCCTCCTTTATTATTTGGAAGCAAAGATATAAAATACTAAAATCCTTTAGTACCTATTCTCATTATTTGTTTGACCAGGTAGCATCATAAAAATGTTTGTGGCTAGCAAAACAAAACAAATTGAATGAAATCGTGGTTCTAATTGCTAGGTTAAGGGAGTTTCCTTTTTTTCTGTACAGTTTCCTTTTGTATCATAAAAGACAGAAAAGAGTCATAAGTGTTTGTGTGTATATGTCTATACACACACATATATTCGAAAAGTAACTGCACTTGTAATTTTTAATGATCATCCTAAAAGAATATGTATATACAATACCCCTTTCCTAGGTATTAATTTTTTAAAATAAATTTGGTTTAGATTTCTTGGAATGAAAAGGGGAAAAACTATATAGTCTAATAGTCTGAATCTCAAAGCTCTCCTTTATCATAGAGTATTTGTAACAGTTCATTCTTTTTAGTGTACATGTGGGGTAATATGTAGAAATTCTCATTAATTTCTAAATATTTAAAAATTGGATAGTCATTTATATTATTCTGCCCATTAGGAAATGACATTTTTTATTATCAATAGCCTAAGAATAACTGAGTGCCTCATGAATATACCTGATACTACATATTTATATAGAAACAATAATAGGATTTCTGTAATTACTGTACATCCTCTTTGAACTCTTCTCATACTTTCTTAGTTTTATAGATAAATAGCAAAAATTATAGAAGTTGTAATAGCACTATTTTATGTATTCTCCATAAATGATTTTTATAATATGTACTTTTGTGCTTTTTCATTTCTAGGCAAGAATTTGTTGATGCTTATGTGGATTATATATTCAATAAATCAGTGGCTTCTTTATTTGATGCTTTTTACACGGGCTTTCATAAGGTCTGTGGAGGAAAAGTCCTTCTGCTATTTCAGCCTAATGAACTACAAGCAATGGTTATTGGAAATACAAATTATGACTGGAAGGAACTGGAAAAGGTAAGGGAAAAACAAATCTATGGTATTGCTTAAATGGAAAGGCAAAAGAACATGGCTTATTGGTGGAAGTCTTGCCCTTTTATGTGTTATTTTTCATTGCAAATAATTACTGTCATTTTAAAAGAAACACTCAGTGCTGCTTATGTTAACAGTGAATAGATTTGGACTGTGTATGAATTAGAGGTAGCACTTCTGTATTTGATAGAAAAATGGTATTGATAGAAAAATGTTTGTTACACAGGCTGGATAGAAGCCACAACCAAAACTGAATTTCATTCTGCTACAGTCTTAGGAAAATCATTATGAAAAGCATTTGCAATGCTTAAGATTCTTTTTTCCTTTTTTTTTTCCCCCTCTGGTTAGTCTCAGTGTTAAATTTTTTAGCTGAGAGCAAGTAATGCTCATGGTCTTCATTACTGATACCTTAAGCAATACAGGGAATTTTGGGGGAAAAGACTGGGAAATTTTTAAACAACTTATCCTTCTTTTCTCAGTAATTCTCAAATATAGAGGATGCCAAAAAATGTATACACATTTTAACAGATGTTGTCTAAGTATTACTTTTCAAAGTTGAATTAAAGATACCATTACTGGTCACGTGTATCTATATAATATGGTACACACATCCTTTTTACCTGCAGGTTTTACACTTTTTAGGAATGATTGCTTTTACTTCCAATTAAAATTTCTTAAAATGTTTATACATATATTTTGGCACTCTCAGTATTTCTTCAGGTAAACATTTAGTGAAAAGTGCTAATTTAGATCAACTTTGAGAAAGTTATATACCGGATTGACCTGTCCATTTTCCATCTTTGTAACCTGGTATCCTCTGATATAATTTTTACATTAATGGTTACATTTTATACCCTTATTAGAATGACCTAAAAAAATACATTAAATAATAAATGCCACCAAAGATGCAAAGCATTAGGAACTTTTGTATATTGCTGGTAAGAATACAAAATGACATAGTTACTTTAGAAATGGTTTGCTATATGAGCTAGCAATCCTCCTGAGTATTAAAATTATGTTCACACAAAAATCTGTAAACAAAGGAGAAAATGGAGAGTTATTGTTTAATGGCTAAGGGATGAAAGGAGTTCTGAAGACAGATGGTGGTGATGGTTATACAACATGTGAGTGTACTTAATGTCACTAAAGTTTACACTTAAAAATGGTTAAGATATTAACCTTATAACTTGTGTATTTCATCACATTAAAAAAAAAACCGCATACAAAGCCAGGCGCAGTGGCTCACACCTACAAGCCCAGCACTCTGGGAATCTGAGGTGGGTGGATCTCCTGTGCCCCCAGGATTTTTGAGACCAACCTGAGCAAGAGTGAGACCCTATCACTACTAAAAATAGAAAACCTGGCAGGGCATTTTGGTGGGCGTCTGTAGTCCCCCCCCACCCCCAGGAGGCTGAGGCAAGAGGATTGCCTGAGCCCAAGGGCTTGAGGTTGCTGTGAGCTATGATGTGGTGGCCCTCTACCCAGGGAGACAGAGTAAGACTCTATCTCAAAAAAGAAGAAAACAAAACCGACTGCAAACAACCAGAGAACAGGAGCAAGAGGACGACCCAGTAACAGCTTCTGTGCAACTGGGTGTAGTGAGATTGGGAAGAGAAGACTCCAGGCATCTCTGGCTGGTGGGTTCTGCCCAGAAGCTTACCTTTGGTGACACAGGGAATCAACAAGAGACTTCTAGACCCCACAAGGAGGACAAAAGAGGTGGAAAACTGGCAAATGGTAGGTGCATTTGTTTGGTCGGAGGCTGCCCACAGCTGTAACCATAGCAACAGCGAGACTGCAAGCAGGAGAAGGCTTACCTGTGGGCTGTTTGGGTTTTTTTGGACTTGGGCACTTGATTGAACTGCCTTTTCAGATCTTGGGCGGGTGTGCGGACGACTTTGGTGTTGTCTGGGGCCCCAGACTGAGCCATTGAGCTGGAAAGGAGCTAATATTGTTCATCTGTGGGCTGCCCACACAGCCACTGTGGGGGAGCTGCCCCTGCAGGTTGCAGCACAGAGATCAGCCAGGAAACCTGAGGTGAGTAATCTAATGACTGAGCTGCCCAAAGACAGGGACTGAGATGCTGGGGAAGAGCAGAGATCTAAGTATTTGGCACATTAACAGACTTGGCTCTCAGGGGCATAGAGTTAGACTGGTTGGCGCAGTGGATAAGCGGGCAGCCACGCTAGGAGAGATCCCAGGGATAAGTGCTTTCCTTGGAAAGCTTCTATTTAGCCAAGGTTCACACTTTGGAGTGTCTTGTAAGTGGGCTGAGGAGACATTTGGATTCCCAAGCCTGCAGGGTCTGAGAAATCAGCAGATGCCTCCAGTCTCCATCTTGTACAGCTCTGTCAACATTGTGATTAACATCTCATACCTCAGAAGATCACCTGTTGCCTGGACAATATTCAGCAAGATACATATACTGTTTAGTGTTTTGGTTTTGTTTTGTTTCTTAATTTCAACATTTCTCCTTGACATTTTTTTTCTTTTTGTTTTTTACTCTCTCTTTTTTTTTTCACTATTCTAGTTTAAATACAATCTTCCATTTTTGCCAGTGTTTCTGCCCCTATTATTTTTTCCCCCAGTTTTATCCTGTAAGTGTTTTTGTTTGTTTCAGTTTGATTTCTAGTATTTTTGTCTTTCCTCTCTACTTGGTGGAGGTGGGGTCCTTTGTCTAATCAGGCTGGCAAAGAGCTGTTAACCACAAGGGAACCACCCAAACCAGCACCCCCAGAGGTTGGGGGTTTTTTAAGCTTGGGTCAAAGTACCCTACTATACACCTATATTACTCCTGTCTCCTTCTTTTGGTGCCTTTCTTCTTTTTGTCAATATTTGCTTTTACTCACCCCCTCTTTCTGTTTTTTCTTTCTTTTTAAAATCTTTTTTCCCTTCTTGCTCTTCAATCTTCTCATCCTTCTGGTCCCATACCAAAAGGACTCATTAAAACTTTAGACCAGAGGCACAGTAACTTAAAGAACAAGAGGAAGTGAAAGGAAAATTAGGGCAAGGAAACAGATATAAGAAAGCACTCATGAAGAATTAGAAAAATCTTGGCAACATGAAATACCACTCCAGAGCAAACCCTTCAAGGGACCATGAGGTACCTACTGCAGAGGATTCCACCTATAAGAGAATGTTAGAAATGAAAGAAGGGGATTTTAAAATACAGATGATGAAAACAATGAAGGAAATTGCTGAGAAAGTGGAAAATAACCAAAAGGAAATCCAAAAACAGAATCAAATGAGAGATGAACGATATGAAGAATATAGAAAGGATATAGCAGAGCTGAACAAACTGAAGCAGTCAATTAGGGAACTTTAAGATGCAATAGAAAGTATCAACAACAGATTAGACCATGCAGAAGAAAGAATATCAGAGGTAGAGGATAAAGCTCTTGAGATAACTCAGATAGTTAAAGAGGCAGAAAAGAAGAGAGAGAAAGCAGAATGTTCACTGACAGAATTATGGGATTCTATGAAGTGTTCAAACCTGCAAGTTATAGGTATCCCAAAAGGGAAAGAAGAATTCCCCAGATGAATGGAAGCCATTCTAGAGGATATTATAAATGATATTCCCAAATATCACCAAAGATTCTGACATAACTCTTTTCAGAGGGATATTGGTCCCATAGGTCACCTCAACTCAAATAGAGCTTCTCCAAGACACACTGTGATAAATCTATCTAAAGTCAAGATAAAAGAAAAGATTTTGCAAGCTGCCTTGAGTAAGCACCAATTGACCTACAGGGGCAAATCTATCAGGGTGACAGCAGACTTCTCTAATGAAACTTTTCTAGCCAGAACACAATGGTCATATATCTTTAATCTACTTAAACAGAACAATTTCCAGCCCAGAATTCTATATCCTGCTAAATTACTTTAAAATTGATGGAGAAATCAAATCTTTTACTGATATGCAAACATTGAGGAAATTTGCCACAAGAAGACCAGCTTTACAGGAAACATTTCAACCTGTTCTACACACTGACCATCACAATGGACGTTTAGCAAAGTAAACACCCAGAAATTAAAGGACAGAACCTAGCTTTCACAATGATGCAAAAGATAAAACTAAGCAATGGCCTTTCACAAAGTAAGATGAATAGAACACTACCACACTTATTAGTTATCTCAATAAATGTTAATGGCTTGAATTCCCCACTGAAGAGGCATAGATTGGCTTATTGGATTAAAAAACAAAAGCCATCTATGTGCTGTCTGCAGGAAACACACCTCACATCAAAAGACAAATTAAAACTCAAGAGTTAAGGGTTGGAAGTCAATTTTTCAGGCAAAAGTAAAAAAAAAAAAAAAAGACAACTATGGTCACTTCATATTGGTCATTGGAAAAATACAAGAAGACATTTCAATTTTAAATATTTATGTATACCAAATTTAAATGCTCCCAGATTCTTAAAACAGACCTTGCTTAGTCTGAGCAATATGATATCCTATAACACCATGATAACAGGGGACCTTAACACCCCTCTTTTAGAGCTGGACAGATCCTCTAAACAGAAATTAAAGATATAAGAGATTTAAATGAAACCTCAGAACAACTGTGCTTGATAGATGTATGTATAACACTCCATCCCAAAGATAAAGAACATACGTTCTTCTCATCGTCCCGTGGAACATTCTCCAAAATTGATCATATCCTAGGACACAAAACAAATCTCAACAGAATCAAAAGAATTGAAATTTTAACTTGCATCTTCTCAGACTATAAGGCACTAAAAGTGGAACTCAGCTCCAACAAAAACGTTGAACCTCACACAAAGGCATAGAAGTGAAACAACCTTATTCTGAATGACAGTTGGGTACAGGAAAAAATAAAAAAGGAAATCATTAACTTCCTTGGGTATAACAACAATGAAGACACAAGCTACCAAAACCTGTGGGATACAGCAAAAGCAGACCTGAGAGGAAAATTTATTCCTTTAGAAGCCTACGTTCAAAAAACAGAAAGAGAGCACATCAGCAAACTCAAAAGCCATCTTATGGAATTGGAAAAAGAAGAACCATCCAAGCCTAAACCCAGCAGAAGGAAAGAAATATCCAAAATTAGAGATTAATGAAATTGAAAACAAGAAAATCATTCAGAAAATTAATGAAAGGAGTTGGTTTTTTGAAAAAAATAAATAAAATAGATAAACCTTTGGCCAGAATAACTAGAAATAAAAAGTAAAATCTCTAGTAACCTCAATCAGAAATGATAAAGGGGGAAATAACAGCTGATGCCACAGAAATACAAGAGATTATCTCTGAATACTACTAGAAACTTTATGCCCAGAAATTTGACATGGTGAAGGAAATGGATCAATATTTGGAAAACAAAGCCTATACATGATCCTCTCAATAGATGCAGAAAAAGCATTTGATAAAATCCAGCATCCTTTCCTTTTCTAATTAAAACACTGAAGAGATTAGGCATAGGTAAACTGATAGAAGCTATCTATGACAACCTGACAGCTAACATTTTACTGAATGGAGTTAAACTGAAAACTTTTCCACTTAGAACTGGAACCAACAAGGTTGTTTTCTTCACCATTACTATTCAACATAGTGCTGGAAATTCTAGCCAATATAGCTAGGCAAGACAAGAAAATAAAGGGCATCCAAATGGGAGCAGAGTATATCAAACTCTCCCTCTTTGCTGATGATATGATCTTATACTTAGAGAATCCCAAAGACTCAACCACAAGACTCTTGGAAGTCATCAGAAAATACAGTAATGTCTCAGGATATAAAATCAATGTCCACAAGTCAGTTGCCTTTGTATACGCCAGTAGCAGCCAAGATGAGAGGCTAATTAAGGACACAATTCCCTTCACCATAGCTTTAAAGAAAATGAAATACCTAGGAACATACCTAACAAAGGAGGTGGAGGACCTCTATAAAGAGAATTATGAAATCCTAAGAAAGGACGTAGCAGAGGATATTAACAAATGGAAGAACATATCATGCTCATGGCTGGGAAGAATCAACATTGTTAAAATGTTTATACTTCCCAGAGCAATCTACCAATTCAACTCCATCCCTATTAAAATACCAACATCCTATTTTCAAAACTTGGAGAAAAATGATTCTGTGTTTTGTATGGAACCAGAAAAAAACCCATATAGCTAAGGCAATTCTTAGGAATAAAAACAAAGCCAGGGTCCCACCATACCAGATTTTATGCTGTACTACAAGGCCATCGTGGTCAAGACAGCATGGTACTGGCCCCAAAATAGAGACATAGACATTTGGAATCGAACAGAAAAACAGGAAATGAAAACAACAACTTACAACCACCCAATCTTTGGTAAACCAAACAAGAACATCACTGGGGGAAAGACTCCCTATTCAATAAATGGTGCTGGGAGAACTGGATATCCACATGTAAAAGACTGAAACTGAACCCGCACCTTTCTCCACTCACAAAAATTGATTCAAGATGGAGAAAGGACTTAAATTTAAGGCAATAAAATGATAAAAATCCTCAAAGAAAGAATAGGAAAAGCACTGGAAGATACCGGCCTGGGGAAAGACTATGAGGAAGACTGCCATAGCAATAACAACAACAGCAATAATAAACAAATGGGATTTAATGAAACTGAAAAGCTTCTGAACAGCTAAGGAGACAACAACCAAAGCAAATAGACAGCCTACCCAATGGGAAAGGATATTTGCATATTTTGAATCAGACGAAAACTTAATAACTAGGATCTATAGAGAACTTAATCCACATGAAAAAATCCAACAATCCTGTACATCAATGGGGAAGAGAGATGAACAGAACCTTCTCTAAAGAAGACAAATGGCTAGCAAACATATGAAAAAGTGCTCATCCCTAATTATTAGAAAAATACAAATTAAAACCACCCTGAGATATCATCTAACACCAGCGAGAATGGCCCATATCACAAAATCTCAAAACTGCAGATGCTGGCACAAATGTGGAGAGAAAGGAACACTTTTACACTGCTGGTGGGACTGCAAACTAATACAACCTTTGAAGTATGGAGAAACCTCAAAGAACTCAACCTAGACCTCCTGTTTGATCCTACAATCCTGGGCATCTATCCAGAAGGGGGAAAAAATCTTTTATTATAAAGATACTTGTACTAGACTGTTTATCACAGCTCAATTTACAATCGCTAAAATGTGTAAACAGCCTAAATGCCCCTCAACCCAGGAATGGATTGGCAAGCTGTGGTATATGTATATCATGGAATACTATTCAGCCATTAAAAAATGAAGATTTTGCAGCATTTGTATTAACCTGGATGGAGGTGGAAAACATTATCCTTAGTGAAACATCACAGGAATCGAGAAGCATGAATTCTATGTATTCAACTTTGATATGAGGACAATTAATGACACAGTGGGGCATGGAGGAAAGAGAAGGAGGGAGTGAGGGAAAGAAAAGGAAAAGAAAATAGTGACTAATTCTCACATAAATTGGATATAATTTTGACCAAAGTACATTAACTTGAACATAAATTTTTAATTCAACTTGTTATTATGTTGTTTAGAATATTGCATCCTCATTTATAAGTGAAATATGTTTGTAGTTTCCCTTTATAATAATATAAATATATTTCTTCCAATTTTAATATCAGGTGTATCCAAATGAAGTAGAATGATTTTGAAGTATTTCTTCTTTTTCTGTTGTCTCTAAGACTTAGCATGATCTGTTTTTTGAAATTATCTTTTATTTATAAATATTAGTTGTCTATTTTTTGAAACTTTGGAAAAATAAAAAGCTAACTGATGACTCCATATTGAACCTCAGAGTCAAAGCATTCTATGATAGACATACTCTTATCTGACAATGTGAATGTTACTTTTTTTGCATTATTATTATTATTGCTCAGTATTTTGTTGCAGCAGTCGTCTGATTTCTTTTCTGAATGTATTTATCTTCGTTCGTTCTTTACAAGGTTTTTGTTTCTAGCCCTTATCTTAAACATTGTTATTATTAAATTTTAAGCCTTTTTAATTTTGTGAAGGCAAAAAGTGGAAACCAAATAAACACATGTATATGTATAGAGTAAATAAATAAATAAAACTTGGAACAACCTAGATGTCCTCAGTGGATGAATGGGTAAACCAACTATGGCTTTATCTATTCAGTAGAATACTACTGAGCTTTTAAAAGGAATACACTGTTGATACATACCACAACTGGATCAATCTCAGAGGCTATATGCTAAGTGAAGGAAGCCAGTCTCAAGCTGTGGTCCTTGGTAGAGTGCCGTGTGGTCATAGCTCACAGCAACCTCCAACTCCAGCTCAAGCAATCCTCTTGCCTCAGTTTTTCTATTTTTAGTAGAAGCAGGGTCTTGGTTTTGCTCAGACTGGTCTTGAACTCGTGAGCTCAAACAATCCACCTGTCTCAGTTCTCCCAGAGTGCTAGGATTATAGGTGTGAACCACTGTGCCCGGCCTAAATGTATGAGGTTTGTTTTCTGTTTGTTTTTTTGAGACAGAGTCTCACTATGTAGCCCACGGTAGAGTGCTGTGGTGTCACAGCTCACAGCAACCTTAGACTCTTGGGATCAAGTGATTCTCTTGCCTCAGCTTCCCAAATACCTGGGGCTATAAGTGCCTACCACAATGCCCGCCTATTCTTAGAGGCAGAGTCATGTTCTGGTTCAGGCTGGTCTCGAACCTGTGAGCTCAGGCAGTCTACCCCCTTGGCCTCCCAGAGTGCTGAGATTACAGGTGTGATCCACTGTACCTGACCTACAATTACATACTTTATAGTTCCTTTTATATGACATTCTTAAAAGAACAAAACTATGGTTAACAGAGAGAGGGTGTGACCAAAGAGAAGATAGTAAAAAAAAAAAAAAGAGGTAGTACAAGAAACTTCTAGTACAACAATGATGGAATTAACTGTGGTGGTTATACAACTCTCTACCTATGTTTAAAACTCACTGAACTATATACATACCAGAAAAAGATCAATTTTACTGTGTAATGTAGGGAATAAAATTTTTAAAATAATTAGGACTTCTAATTAAACACGGTAAAATCAGTACATTTCCCTCCCAAAGTCTCACTAGAATGGCTGTAATGGAATAAAAATAAGAATACATAATACCAGCTTGGCGCCTGTGGCTCAAGTGGCTAAGGCACCAGCTACATACACCTAAGCTGGCGGGTTCGAATCCAGCCGAGGCCGCCAAACAACAATGACGGCTGCAACCAAAAAATAGCCAGGTGTTGTAGCAGGTGCCTGTGGTCCCAGCTACTTGGGAGGCTGAGGCAGGAGACTCGCTTGAGCCCAGGAGTTGGAGGTTGCTGTGAGCTGTGATGCCACAGCACTCTACCCAGGGGAATAGCTTGAGGCTCTGTCTAAAAAAAAAAAAAAAATACATAATACCAATAAAAATTAAAATGCAGCGAACAAGAGAGAAAATGATTTTAGAAGATGGAAGATGGAAAATGGGTGGGTAAGTTAACAAGTGACTTAGAGCATTAAGTCTCCAAAGGACAGGGTTATCAAGGCAACCTATTTTTTAAAGTATAGGTTAGTGTACTTATATTTAATACTTATTTATAGTTTTAGTGACTGTGCTTTATGGCTTCAAATGGTCATTCTTAATAAGGACTTGTGTACACATCACCCCAAACTATTTTGAGGTTTAAAGAGAAAATTTTAGCCAATATCCTTTCATTCCCCAGTAACATGCTCTTACACCTTAATTCTAATAAGCTAATTAACTTTAACTGCTAGAATTTAATCCATTTGCTTCAAACTCATTTTCAAATAACAGCAAATATTATGAAGATTTGAATTATCAAGAGTTCAGATTAAGATTATCATGGCTACAAATAAGGAGAGCCCAAAATTCAAGAAGCCCGTTGACAAATATTCATTAAGCCTCTACTGTGTACCTGATATTATGCAGGAGATTGGGGAGAGAGTAGTAAATAAGACCTAAACATGGTCTTTGCCTTCAAATAAAGGACCTAGACATTAAGTATGTAATTGAATTGTTAGAGTACAAAGAAAGAGGAAGGGTTTAGTGAATACTACATAAGGAGAAACCTAATCTAGGCTTCATGAATTTGGGGAAGCCATTCACTAGATGATAAACTTGACAAGGTAAGTAAGGATTCGGTTCATTGCAGTTTCCCTCAGGCCTAGAACTCTGGCTAAAACTTCCTATACACATATTTTTTGAATGAGTCAATGAGTGAATTAGGTGACATTTAATCTGAAAAAAGGATGTGTCTGAGTGGTCTAGCTGAGGGAATAGTGTGTCCAAAGGACCTGATGATGGAATGATCTTGCTAGCTAAGAACTGAAAGTTATGCTTTGGGAGGCTGAGGTGGGTGGATTGCCTGAGCTCACAGATTCGAGACCAGCCTGAACAAGAGACCTTGTCTCTAAAAATAGCGGGGTGTTGTGGTGGGCACCTGTAGTCCCAGGTACTCGGGAGGCTGAGGCAGGAGAATCACTTCAGTCCAAGAGTTGGGGGTTGCTGTGAGCTATGATGTCTTGGCACTTTACTGAGGGCAACAAAGTAAAACTCTGTCTCAAAAAACAAACAATAAAACTGAAATTTAAAAAGTATGGCTGGATTTTAAAGAACACCTCACATTGTAAATAATTCCCTCTCCTACCTCTTTCTCTCTTAGTACTAATGTTTTTGAAAGGGGAAATGTATCAGTTATGTTGCCGCAAATTATCCCCAAAACTAAATGGCCTCAAATTAACAATAAGCAGTTATTGTCTCAGGAATTTAAGAGTAGCTGGGAAGTTTGGGCTAAGGGATCTCTCATGAGGCTTCAGTCTTCAGATACTAGCTAGTGCTCCCATCATTTAAAGGCTTACTTAAGGGTAGAGATTCATTTCCAAGATGGCTCATTCACGTGGCTGTTGGCCTTAGTATAACACCGTGAGTTCCAGCTCTCACAGGGTTGGGGAACCTATATCCTTGGGGCTACATGTCTAGATCCTTGAGTGCGGTCTTTTGACTGACTCCTGATTTTATAGAACACATCCTTTTAATAGAATGATTTGTTCTGTGAAGTTTGGATTTAGTTGTGGAGCTGGGCTTGGGGATCTGGAGAGCCACATGTGGCCTTGAGGTCACCAGTTTCCCTGTCCCTGCACCATGTTAACTTTATGTGCCAGTTACCAGATTCAAAATTCAAGACAAAACTGATATCCCTTAATATTAATAAAAGGTTGTGTTGTTTTTAGAATACAGAATACAAAGGCGAATATTGGGCAGAACATCCTACGATAAAAATTTTTTGGGAAGTATTTCATGAATTACCATTGGAAAAGAAAAAACAATTTCTATGTAAGTATTTCTTACTGATTCCATATTTTATAAGATGAGAGTCTAATTATAGATATTCCAAGTCCCTGTTTTTAATCTTTAAGTATGGTAATTTTTTTAAAGAGTTAATTTGCATTCTTAATTATGTGTTTACTTATTTTGAAGGCTAAATTCAGTTTTCCTCCTAAACAGCATTGGTTCTTGGAAGTAATAGACCGTAAAACTGTGTTAACAGTTAAAATAAGCTATGGTTACAGTAAACTAGGATTGTAGAGTTCCTTTTAGATTTCTAAAAAGATCTCTGGAGTACCATTATCCCTTGGTATTAATGGGGGATTGGTTCCAGGACCCCCCACGGATACCACAATCCACATATACGCAAGTCCCTTTTATGAAATAGCATAATATTTTCATATAATCATTATAATCTCTACATGCCATGTAACATTTCAATCAATGAGAGACCACGTATGACAGTGTTCTCATAAGGTTATACAGAGTTTTTACTGTACCTTTTCTGTGTTTAGATATACAAATACTTATCCTTGTGTTATAGGTACTTAGAGTATTGAGTACAGTAACATGCTGTATAGGTTTATAGCCTAGGAACAAATAGGCTATGCCCTATAGCTTAGGCTTTGATGTTCATACAATGATGAAATTCCTGGGCAGCCCCTGTGGCTCAGTGAGTAGGGCGCTGGCCCCATATACCGAAGGTGGTGGGTTCGAACCTGGCCCCGGCCGAAATGCAATTAAAAAAATAGACAGGCATTGTGGCAGGCACCTGTAGTCCCAGCTATTTGGGAGGCTGAGGCAAGAGAATTACATAAGCCCAAGAGCTGGAGGTTGCTGTGAGCTGTGATGTCACGGCACTCTATCGAGGGGGACAAAGTGAGACTGTTTAAAAAAAAAGAAAAGGGCTCGGCGCCTATAGCTCAAGCGGCTAGGGCGCCAGCCACGTACACCTAAGGTGG
>NW_003852403.1:17508221-17520552 GCF_000181295.1 Otolemur garnettii
AAAAAAAAAAAAAAAGAAAAGAATGCCTAACAATGCTTTCATTACTTAGAATGTGTCCCCATAGATACACAATGAATATGGCCTAATACAGTGTAAATGCTACATAGTTACATTGTTTAGGGAATAATGAAAAGAAAAAAACATATTCAGTATAAACCTTTTTTTTTTTCTTTTTTAATATTTTCAGTTTATAATTGGTTGAATCTGTAGACGTAGAACCCACAGGTACAGAGGGCCAACTCTGAGGCTCTTTTCTATGTTCGGTCTTCATATTTTCTTTTTGTCTTTGCTTTGGAACCAAAGTTTTCAGTATTGCTGTAGAAAATGGAACTTTGCCCGGCCTTACTTCCATCATTATAACTGAATGACTACTTTCATCTGTATAAAGTCTGTATTTTCATTGAAATTTGACTTCTTGCTTAGAACATTTTGGCAGTCTTTTTTGAGAACCTGATTAAATTTGTATACCATAATGATGACAAATCATTACTCTTTGAGGGTGATTTGAATTTTGTCTGCCCATTACAATTTTTTGATCAAAAATTACAGAAACAAAAAGTGCGAATCATAATCAAAACTCACTTGGTATTGTTTATAAACTACTTCTAAATGGCTTTTCCCAAAAGGGCTCTTAGAATATTTTTGATAATGGCAATAGTCACTCATTCAACATTTTTTAAGTACTTTCTTTGTACCAATATTAACTTTATACTTTTAAAGAAAAAATATTATGTATGTGGATAATCAAGTGTTAAAGAATTTGTGAAAGACAAGATTTTTTAAAGTAGACTTTTTAGAGCAACTGTTAATGTAAAGCTCTGCTGTAGTGACTGTACTACTTGCTACTATGTTGAAGTAGTTGGCTAAATGATTTTTTTTCTTGATAGTATTTTTGACAGGTAGCGATCGAATTCCTATTCTTGGTATGAAGAGTCTGAAACTAGTCATCCAGTCAACAGGAGGTGGTGAGGAATATCTCCCAGTTTCCCATACCTGTTTTAATCTTCTGGATCTTCCAAAATATACAGAAAAAGAAACTCTACGCTCTAAACTGATCCAAGCTATTGATCACAATGAAGGCTTCAGCTTAATATAACTTTGGAGTTAAAATTATTCAATTTAGTGCAAAAGCATTAAACTGTTTGTGTATTTCTTGTGGTGATGAATTCAGCAAGATAACAGAGGTACTATTATAATTCTTACTTGCAAAATGTTCAATGCTTTGAGTGTTCATGAAAGCCAAAAAATATTAAAGGAAAATGAACTGTTAATATTAAACTTATTGTATAGAACCATGGATTTTTTTTGCCATCTTCTAATAAACATACAAGTATTGTGAATACATTAAAGTTTTACTAACATGAATTTTAAAGAGTTTGCATATTTCAAAAATGATCTGGTGTGTGAGTGCATGGAAATGTTGCCTAATTTTTCTTCAATCACTGGGTGAAAAACCTTTATCTTTGGCCTGCAATAGTCATTTAATTATTTTTTCATTTTGTAAATAATGTTAAGTTTTGTAATAAAATAGTTATGTTCTGATACCAGTACAGTTTCTATGGTTGTAATTAATCTGAGCTGACTTTTAAAGGTTTAAAAATTATGACTTAAATCTTACTCTGCGAATCCATAAAAAGCAAAAAAAAAAAGGCATTGTGAAATAGTCTTTGCTTTTTATCTTTGTGCAAACCTAAATTATAGATAGGAATTATACCAAATAACTTAGTTCTTTCCTCTTTTGTGAATCCTGTGATGCTGATAGATGGGAATGTTGTTTATCAGAAGTAATGGAAGAACTTTGTCTCTGTAGTTGCCACTAATAGCAACATTGGCTACTATGAGAACCAATCACTGGGTTATAGCTTTCAAAAGTATTGATGCTGCAGGTTAGTATTTAGTCAGAATTTTCAGTGCTTTAGAACTATTTCTTTGAATTTTAAGAAACAAATCTTAACAGTTTTATGGTGCTGATGCTCAGTTATGTCATTAAACTGTGAAAGTGAGTTGATGCAACACATGTGACTTTCTGCTATAATGCAAATATTTATTTTTAAAATTTATTTTAAAATGCCATGAAAACTGCTTAAATAATAAAGATTGGTTTAATATTTAAACTTTCAGTGGTTCTCATGTAAGATTCAAAATTTTTCAAAAAGGGGGATGTCTCAGGGAAGATCTCTTAAATTTTGGATTGCTTGTTCCCACTCTCATGTAAATTTATAGATGTCCACTATCTCTTATCTACAATTCTAAAATACAACAGTCCCGGGGGGAATCACATTTTACAGCAAAACCTGATCTGAATTTTTGAGGGCCTTTATGATATTCACTAAATAGGAGGGACTCTGACCCCTTTCAGGCACTACATAATGTGTTTTAAAGAGTTCTTTCAAATCCATAATTCCAAAATGCAAATAAACCTAACAGTTTGGATAACGGACTGTGGACCTATACTTTTCAGTAGTTTAAGAAAAACTGGTGAGCCACAGGTTTGTTCCATAAATAGGAAAACTAAAATAATATTCTCATCTAAAGTTATTTTCCTCAAAGTAACATTGTTCCCTCTGAGAGTTCTTGGATGTATCTGATAAACCTTTTGCATCCGTTCCCTGAGAGTAGCAATTATTCAAATCAAAAACATGTGTTAGATGCTTTTTTTCATTAGTAACCTTGTATACCATGAAGGTGATCTGTGAAATAGCAGGCACTTGAGTTTAGTGAGCAGATAATTTAACAATGGCTTTTCCTCCTTCACTTACTGCAGACTGTAATACAGTAGCATTAACAACAAGGAGATTCATAGCAGAAAGTTAAAACACCACTGAAGATTTTTCAAATTGCCTTTTTTTTTTTTAAAGGTAGAATCTTGCTCTGTATCTAGAGCTAGAGTGCCTTAGCATTATAGCCTGGCTCACAGCAACCTCAAACTCCTGGGTTAAAGCTGACCTTCTGCTTCAGCCTCCTGAGTAGCTGTGATTATAAGCTCCAGCCACAACACCCAGCTAAGTTTTTCTATTTTTAGTAGAGATGGGGTCTTGCTCAGGCTGGTCTTGAACTCTGGAGCTCAAACAATCCTCCTGCCTCAACCTCCCAGAGTGTTAGGATTACAGGTAACAAACCACTGTGCTGGCCTTGCCATTTTTTTTTTTTTTTTTTAATCTTGATGGCTTACACCTATAATCTTAACACTCTGGGAGGCTGAGGCAGGTCAATTGCTTGAGCTCAGGAATTCAAAACCAGCCTAAGCTATAGTGAGCCCTTGTCCCTACTAAAAATAGAAAAAAAATAGCTGGTAGCTGGGCATTGTGGTGGGCCCTTGTAGTCCCAGCTACTTGGGAAGCTGAGGCAAGAGAATCACTTGAGCCCAAAACGTTGAGGTGGCTTTGAGCTATGACACCATGGCACTCTACCAAGAGTAGCAAAGTGAGACTCTTGTCTCAAAAAAAATAAAAATTAAAAAAAAAGAAAGAAAATGGTGGCACTCATAGCTCAGTGGGTAGGGCACCAGCCACATACACTGAGGCTGGCGGGTTCAAATCTGGCCTGGGCCGGCTAAAGCAACAATGGCAACTGCAACAGAAAAACAGCCGGGCGTTGTGGTGGGCACCTGTATTCCCACTAGTTGGAAGGCTGATGAGGCAAGAGAATTGCTTAAGCCCAAGAGTTTGAGGTCGTTGTACGCTATGATGCCATGGCACTCTACTGAGGGTGACAAAGTGAGACTCTGTCTCAAAAGAAAAAGAAATGACTAATTTATTTCTGACAGTTCTGGAGGTTGGGAAGTCTAAAATCAAGGTGCTAGCAGATTCACTCTACCCAGGGCGACGGCTTGAGACGCTGTCTCAAAAAAAAAAAGAAAAAGAAATAGCCAGGTGTTGTGGCAGGTGCCTGTAGTCCCAACTACTTGAAGTTTGCTTAGGCCCAAGAATTTGAGGTTGCTGTGAGAGCTATGTATGACACCAGGGCACTCTACCCAGGGTGACAGAGTGAGACTCTTGACTAATAAAAAATTTGAGCTTTTCAGATTAGAGTAGCAAGTAGGCAGATGCCGAGTTTGCTATAATTAAGTTGGCTAGTTAAGTGAAAATATTTGGTATCCACACATCTGTAAGAGACAAAATTGGCTAGTTATTGAAAATATTTGGCATCCACACACCTGTAAGAGACAAATAGTATGTAGCCCCCTTGTATTTAGTAGTAATTTTAGCTAATAGCCATTGTTCAGGCTAATTTATAAGACAGTAGAACTGAGACATTCCTTTCAATTAGGTGTTAAAACCAGAATGCTGTATTTACAACTAAGACCTAAATTAAGACTTCCAGTTATGTTAGGGTCAATTTTTACTAGATTTATTGGCCTACCTTACGGATTTTTACTACATTTAGTTTGACAAAAAGTCTTAAACAGAAGTCTAATAATATGCACAGGGCAGTCATCCTCTGAAGAAAATACAGTAAGCTCTCTAAAATTACAGCAAACGTTTTTCTTTCCCCACTCCCCAGCCTCTCCTGCACTTTGGCCAACTACTGTGGTAGTTTTGTCCTCCTTTGCTAAAGATTTCAATCTGTATTTTTCAAGGTGAGCCTTATGCTATATATACTTTTAAAGTTCTCAGGTGATTTTTAAATAGTCTCATTTGACAACCACTCCAAAGTGGAGAGCGGTCATTAGACTTCTCTTTTCAGCTAGTATCCTGGATTGAGGGTGAAGGCTTGCAAAGATTAGATCTTCGTTCATTTCTAACAGGGAGGGCTTTTGGTGTACATACATCTCCCTTCTAGGTACAGGAACTTAGACTGTAGTTTCAAATAGAACATAAAACACTGTTGAAGTTACACTATCATTTTATGTACCACAAAGAGAATCATGTACCAGTAATTAAAGTGTTAAGTGAAATCTACAATGTGCTGCACTAACCAAAGTGGTTCAGGAGTAGTATAGGGCTTTGAGTCTTTGCCAAGTGCAGTTTGACTGCTTAAATTCAGGCGTTCTCAAACTACAGCCCGTGGGCCACATGTGGCCCACCGAGGACATTTATCTGACCACCAGGTGTTTTTACCGCTGCTGCCTGTCCTGCTTAGCAGCCGACTCGTCTGGGACCCGCAGTCCAGCCCTCCAATGGTCTGAGGGACAGTGAACTGGCCCCCTGTTTAAAAAGTTTGAAGACCCCTGGCTTAAATGAACATAATCTCCTTTGTGAATATGGACTATCAGATTGCCTTTCTCCAGTTTGTGGATATATAGAACGATGTCAATGTTCCTGAGGATGGGATTTTACAGGTTAACTTCTCTAGTGTATTCATAGAATATACCAGGGCAATAGGTTTTAAGGTAAATCCACCTTTAAAGGAGAACTAGAAACAGGAAGCTGCCAGCTCCTGCTGTATTCAATAAATAATACATTGTACATATATACATGTACATACACGTTGTAAGGTACACTGCTGACCTCTTCAACAGTACTTTCATCTATCAAAAATTTTAATGGCTTAGGCTTGGCGCTTGTAGCTCAGCAGCTAGGATGCCAGCCACATACACTGGAGCTGGTGGGTTTCAATCCAGCCCAGGCCTGCCAAACAATCACAATCAAAAAATTGCCAGGCATTGTGGCAGGAGCCTGTAGTCCCAGCTACTCAGGAGGCTGAGTACAAGAGTACAAGGCCTAAGTACAAGAGTCTGAGGTTGCTGTGAGCTATGATGCCACGGCACTCTACCCAGGGCAACAAAGACTATCTCAAAAAAAATTTTTAATAATGCCTTAAACTAAGTTCTCAAGCCAGACTCAAAGTTGGTACCAAATGTGGTCGGCAGTCTTAGAACCTGAAAAAGCTTAGCACCCAGAGAACAGATTCTCAGTTATCTGGCTTTGAAAACATGTGTTCTTAAATTCACTACATTTCCATCATTTCTCCTACCGCATCTTAAATCCCAAAGTCTTGGTCTTTTGTCCTTTTTTTTGAGACAGTCTCACTATGTCACCCTCAGTACTGAGTGCTATGGCGTCACACCTCACAGCAACCTTCAACTCTTTGGCTTACATGATTCTCTTGCTTCAGCCTCCCAACTAGCTGGGACTACAGGCGCCCACCACAACACCCAGCTATTTTGTTGTTGTTGGAATTGTTTAGCTGGCCCTGGGCCGTGTTCAAACCCACCACCCTGGGTGCATGTGGATGGCGCCATAACCACTGCTATGGGCGCTGTCCCTGTCCTATCGTTTTGTCAAGTGCTTCTTAGGCCCTGCCCTCCTACCTTTTCCCCACATTTTACCTGCTAAGACCCCTGGTCTAGATGGTTGAAATATATTAATTTTTAAACACTGGTGATGCATCATGTTAAATCACCACCATTGGTGTGTTTTCAAGTACTGGTCTAAGTTAAACTAATGTTTCAAACTAAATGAACCAAATGTAGTATGGAGAAGAAAGCAGCTAATACAGCCCCCAATGCTGTACAAATAAGATAAAAATTTTATACCTTAAACAATCAGTGTAAGTTAACAGAAAAAAGTCAAATGACAGTTTTAATAGACTTTAAAACAGTGTACAAGTATAAAACACTGGTTTTGTATTTCAAAAGTTGGGAGGAAGATCCAGTCATTAAACAGTCTACAAAACATATGCCAGTAGATTACATAAAAGACTATGTACAATATAAAAAGCTGAAAACAGTCTTCACTGTAAAAATAATTTAAAACAAATTTTTCAATTTAAAATATCATCTATAGCACAAGCACATCATGCAAATGGAAAACTAAGTTATATACTGCATTCTTTAGTATAGCCAAATAAATTCAGATTGAGATATCTTTTAGGTAGGGAAATGGCCATTCAGTGATTTTTTTTCTTGTTTGGCAGTAATGGTCCTAGCTGGATATTTTATGCTTTAAGAACAGCTATATTTCAAACCCTTATTTATTGTAATAAATACTAAAGCAACATAGGAATACTTTATAATTTGGAAATAATGTTCAAAAAAGGTCTGGAAAATAAATGCTTACTGTGCAATATTTTAAAGTATAAACTTTTAAAGTATGAACTTTTTTGAAAGGCTAGAAGCAGCTTTCGTAGGTGAAAGGGTTGATGTCTATAGTTTTAAGGCAGGCTAAGCTTTTAAATAAAGTTATAAGAACTAGTTTCATTCATTAACTATTCTGCTATTACATATAACATCATGTTCATCTCCATAATACTAGGCTAGCAGTTTAGTCTAACTTATTACACCAAATCCTCCCAATAGGAGACATGTACTTTCTGGCTGAGTTATAATTAATATCTTATTACTTTGGAACTGTAATTGGGGTCTGCTGCTCTCCTCTTTGGAAAAATAGCAGTCCAAAATATTACACTCTCCCCAGTAGAAGTACCATTATTACAGATTCAGAAAGGCTTTGCATATTCACATCTTGGCAGTTTAGTACTTGTGGAAAAGGTCGATGCAGACTTCACCACAGTGATAGGTATTTAAATAGCAATGGCAAATATTTCAAAACTAAGGGGATCCAAGCAGGCAGGCACTATCGTTTTCTAAAGCAACTGAAACATTTTCAAAGCCTTTATTTGTTCTTCAGGTTAGTTTTTGAGCCAAAGTAGACATTACTACATGTCTGCAGGAAGTACAAAAGCCATCTTCATTTTAACAATAAATACAATAATCCTGAAACTCTTAGCACCAAGTCTCACTTTAGAAAGTAAAAGACAACTAAGTGCTTTCCTACATACTGGTGACTTCCTTCCACTCACATTGCATGTCATTTGAGATTTTAAAAAAGTTAGCTGCCACAAGTTTTGGAAAAATGCCAGTGTTTAAAAATAAGTAATTGTGCTAAAGAATCAACAGGTTAGCAGAACAGAGATTTTGAAGACTTCAAACCATTCAATGTTACAAATAAAAGTGAAAATACCATTCTTTGGTCTAGATAAGCTGTTCCCTTTACATTAATTTAACATTCCAATGGCTTTTTGAAAACTTTAAAATGTTGAAACTCACTAAGCAAAACCAAAAAATATATACATGTGAATGTATCATACAATTGAACCTTTAAAAGAAAGTAAAAGTCTTGACCAATAGCTGATTAAAGATACTTAGTACCTTTCTTTAAAAAAAAAAGTTAGTGTTGAGTTTGTACAAGTACAGAAATAATGAAGTTAAAAATTATCCATGAAAAACAATATTTTACCAGTCTATAAATATTACACCTTTCTGGTTTCCTTGCTCTATTGAGTTCACAAGTAAACATTCATTTTGACATGCTAAAGTTCCTAATGCTGGTAGAACAATTCCTGTACCTGGACAATTATTACACTATGATTTGTTCAATGGATAGTTCATGTCTGTTACTTCCGGTTTCACAGATGTAGCTTCATTAACTGCCTCTGGATCACCTACATTAGCCCCAAATCCAGTTCCTCCAGCTCTCTCTGGAACACCAGGCTCATCTTCTAAGCCATTGTAGAACTCTTCAATTTCACTTTCATCCTCAATGGCTTCTTCTAAACTTGGACTCTGGCATGTTCCACTATCACTGTTACTGCCACAAGAACTAGAGGATAAGATGTCATCTTCAGAGTCTGAATATACCTCAGCGCCATGGAAAATGTAACGATTTGGTGGCAAAAACAGATACTGATTACCTGAAATACAGTAAAGAAAAGAAGTGATTTTCAAAGACTCAGTCTGACTGGAATTAAATGTAGTTGCTAGCTCTGTCTTTTTAAGTATCACGAGAGGCTGTTACTATTAGGGTTGTCTGAAAGCAAATGGGAGGCCACCATGCCTCTTCCTCAAACCATGGACCCCAGGTTAAGAACTCCCCTAAGATGTCATTTGAATCCATGAATACTAATACAGTCCATACAGCCTACAGTGCGCTGAATCAATCCTAGCCTGTCAAATTTGCTAAGTGACAAGAATAGGATCCCTAAAAATTAATGATGTATGGCTATCTAACCTTGAATTCACAAGCAGCCCCTAACTTACATCTGTTTATTGGTAGATGACAGGTCACTCCAGATAGTGTAAGTTTCACTCCCAGGTGGCTCTCACAGTGGCAACACGACCCAGTTCTGACAAAAACCTCTTTATTATGTGTGACAATTCTTCCTGAACCCACAAAATCAGTCCACTACAAATTGCAGGAAGAAAGCCTACCACTTATTTCTGGTTCAAGAAAATACACATATCCTTTCATTTTTTTCTGAGACACCAGTATTCATTTGCATAGTTGCAGCTTAGAGTCAAGTACTTACATTCTAGTGACTAATAGATGATGTCATTTGGCAATTTTAATTGGGCCATCTCCATTTTTTTTTTTAGACAGAGTCTCACTATGTCATCCTCAGGGGATTGCTGTGGCATCACAGCTCACAGCAATCTCCAATTCTTGGGCTTAACAATTCTCTTGCCTCAGCCTTCCAAGTAGCTGGGACTACAGGCACCTGCCACAAGACCTGGCTATGTATTTTGTTGTAGCTATCATTGTTACTTAGCTGGCTGGGGCTGGGTTCGAACCTGGCACCCCCAGTGTCTGTGGCTCGTGCTGTAACCACTGTGCTACAGGCACCGAGCCATGGGCCATCTCCTTTGAATCATACTAAGTCTGTTTTTTTTTTTTCTTTCTTCTTTAAAGAGACAGGGGTCTCACTATGTTGCCCAGGCTGCACTCAAACTCCACCTGCCTCAGCCTCCTAAGTAGCTGGTACTATATGCACTGGCCCATTCCATGGAGCCAGCTTCACTATGTCCCTTAAGGGGTCCCAGCACATGGTTGTCCTGTACTTTTCTTTCTGTAGTTTTGACCCATGCTTCAAAAAAATGTTTCCCTTTGCCCTGAGCCCCCTGAAGAACTGAATAATCTATTTCTCAGTCTATTTTCCCAATACTTGTCTACATTTTGCCCTCTAAAATTTCACCTCATCTGTGCTCCCACTTCTTCCTTTTTAGACTTGAACTGACAGAAGTATAAACAGGTGATAACTGAAGCTACCTAAAATGAGGGAAGTCTGGTGGTCGTTTCAACTACAATTTTGTACTTTTTACATGTTAAATTTTTAAATTCTTAGAATACTAAAGGATGTGCTATTCTATTCCCCCATTTTGCAGATTAAGAAATTGAGAGATTAGGCTCAAGGCCCATAATAAGCTCAGTGGTTAGGGTGCCAACCACATACACCAAGGCTGGTGGTTTCAAACCCAGCCCGGGCCAGCTAAACAATGACAACTGCAACAAGAAAATAACCAGGTGTTGTTATTAAGCTAAGTGTTGGAGGTTGCTGTGAGCTGTGATGCCACGGTATGGTACTCTACCCAGGCCACCATAGTGAGACTGTCTCCAAAAAAGAAAAACAAAAAAAAAAACAAGCATTGTGGTGGGCGCCTATAGTCCCTGCTGCTTGGGAGGCTGAGGCTAGAGAATCTCTTAAGCCTGAATTGGAGGTTGCTGTGACACCACCACACTCTACCAAGGGCAACATGAGACTCTGGCTCAAAAAAAGAAAAAAAAAGAAAGAAATTTGAGAGATTAAAGAATTTGGTAAGATGTAGCTAAGACAATGCGGGTCTAATTTCAAAATAAATCTAATACTGTTTCAAAATAAATCTAATACTGTTTGCTGGGGCAAAATGTTTCACCATGTTTGACAGAATTATCAACATTATTCAAGCAAAATTCCCAGTGCATGTGTCAAAGCACAGGTTGGCTTTGTATATGGTAGGGACTTCCATCAGTAAGTGGATGGAAGGTGATAGTACTTCCATCACCTCAGTAGCAATTTCTCTACTTCTGACTTCTGCCACATTTGCAATTAAACATTCTTTTATAACTTAGCCTCAAAGTACAATCTAGCTTTTGGGTGGTGTTTTATTCAAAATAATAAAGTACTTTGTTCTGCTTCAGCAGCACCTGTACTGATAAATATTTATCATCTATTTTTATAATTACATGCAAACATCAGATCCAGGTGTGGTGACTCATGCCTGTAATTCCAGCTACTTGGGAGGCTGAGGCAGGAAGATAGCTTGAGTCCAGGAGCTGGACCCTGCAGTGAGCTACAATCATGCCACTGGGGCAACAGAGTGAGAACCCATCTCTTTAAAAAAAAAAAAGAAGAAGAAAACAACACACAAACTTAGATTAATCGATGTGTCTCCAGCATTACTACAGTACCTGCCCGGTATGGGAAAGGCCCAAAGGCTTATTCAACTGAACTAAAATTTTTTAATCACAAATGACTTTAATACTTAATTTGTCAGTTTTCACCAAGTGTGATAAATGATATTTAATAGTCTAAGCTGTGGAAAAGTGTTACATCTAATTAAAAGCATGTGTGTTTTTCATACAGTTGCTAAATCAGAATTTTCACTATATATATTGGACTTAGACATCAATTTCAAAAAAGTAGAAAGTGATTATCACCTCTGTCAATACTAACTGACAAAGACTCTGCACATGTCAAAACAGGGTAGATGCTATTCTCATTCATTAGAGAATGAGAATGTTTCACAAATATTCAAATATTTTTGAATATTTTGATCACTTTGCTATAAAAATTATACTTGCGAATATTTTGTTATATTTTCAAAATGGTTAAAGGCCTTTCTTACCATCAAGCCGTTTACTGATCTGCTCTTTTGCAAGTCTATTGGGCCAGCATTTTCTTACTGTTTCAGCAACTGAAGTTCTTTCATTTTTCTCCCCAGTATTTGAACCAATGTTCTTCAAATCAGAATTTTCCAACTGTTCAGTAAAACTTTCGACATTCCTAGAAGTCTGTACTTCCTGTGATTTTTCTTCCATACAACTTTTTGTTTGGGGTACATGTAAATCATCAATACTACTCTTAGTTGCTTGGTCTAAACTTGAAACAATCACTGAAGAATCTGGTGAAGTTCTATCTGGTGAACTTGAGTCTTCTGAAATATGAAGAGGTGTAGGTGGCAACTCTGACAGATGAGCCAACTCTTTTTGTGTTCGTGGAGGTTTTTCAGTAATTTCTGAAAGCTTTACAGGGTTACAGCAGAGTTTGGCATATTCCCCACCTAATCTATGACACAATTCATTAATTATGACATCACAGTCTCCAAGAAGCTCTACATCAAAATGCAGATGAGGCAAAGGCTCTCTGTTAATTAATATCTGAGGCACTTCATGGGGTATGGAACCTAAAATAGGATGAAAAGAGAAAGGAGGGAAAATAAACTAAGAAAACCAAAATAAACATACCATGCAAAAATCTAACAAAGACTTGAGCTCCAAATACCAAAAAAAGCAACTCCTTATAAAGAAGGTGAAAAGTCACACAAATCTATCCTACACTATTATAAAACTGTTTT
>NW_003852403.1:17521376-17530375 GCF_000181295.1 Otolemur garnettii
AAAAAAAAAAAATTGATGCCTATCACCAACACTATTAAGCTATTCCATAGAAAGCCTTTAAGGCAGAAAATATCTTTGAATTAGCTTTAAAAAGGAAAAAAAAAATAAAGGGACTCATATATTAAATTTTTATGTCTTACTGAATTACACACTGTCCCAGATAGTACTTTAACAGAATTCACTGCTCATTAAGGATGACTGGGTTAACTGCTAATGCCACTGAATGTGACAGACACAGAACTGGGAGTCTGACTCCATGCTCCTTTAAACTCTTACTCTGGCTACCTACAGATTGCTGGTATCAGGCTTCATTTTAATTCTCTGGATAGGGATTTGGTATCATCAACTCTCTTCCTTCCCTCCCTTATGAAAGGGTACATGCTAAAATAAAATCTCTCTTTTTCTCCTCTAACTCCTCACTAGAGAGGGCAGGGAAGTTAGTATGGAAATATATGCTACAGCGCCTGTAGCTCAGTGGCTAGGTTGCCAGCCACATACACTGGAGCTGGCATGTTGGAACCCAGCCCAGGCCTGCCAAACAATGACAACTACAACAACTAAACAGCCAGGCCATATGGCGGGCACCTGTAGTCCCAGCTACTTGGAAGGCTGAGGCAAGAGAATCGCTTGAGCCCAAGAGATTGAACTCCCTTGAGTTGGAGCTTGCTGTGAGCTTTGAGCTATAATACCATGGCACTCTACCAAGGGCAACATAGTTTTTTGAGACTCTGTCTCAAAAAAAAAAAAGAAACAAAATATATGCTGAAGAAAATTATCCTGAGAACAACAGAGACTTAAACTGTGAGCATTTTTATACACACACCCTTGTGGGAAAGCTAGATCCATATACCACCATTTTGACATGGCTAATTATCATTATTATTATTATTTTGAGACAGAGCCTCAAGCTGTCACCCCTGGTAGAGTGCTGTGGCATCACAGCTCACAGCAACCTCCAACTCCTGGGCTTAAGTGATTCTCTTGCCTCAGCCTCCCAAGTAGCTGGGCCTACAGGCACCTACCATAACGCCTGGCTTTTTTGGTGGTAGTTGTCATTTGTTTGGCAGGCCCAGGCTGGATTTGAACCCGCCAGCTCTGGTGCATGTGGCTGGTGCCTTAGCCGCTTGAGCCACAGGTACCCAGCCATGGCTAATTATTAACAACAATGAAAAAACCAGCCAGGCACAGTGGCTCATGCTTATAATCCCAGCACTCTGCGAGGCCAAGGCAGGCAGGTTACTTGAGCTCAGGAGGTGGGAGACCAGCCTGAGCTGCTAGTGCAAGACCCCATCTCTAAAAATAGCTGGGTGTTGTAACAGGTGCCTATAGTCCCAGCTACTCAGGAAACTGAGGCAAGAGAATCACCTGAGCCCAAGAATCTGAGGTTGCTGTGAGCCATGACACCACAGCACTCTACTCAGGGTGACAAAGTAAGACTGCCTCCAAAAAAAAAGGATAAAATAATCCCATCTTACATAAGTATGCTGTATTTTTATGAAGTTATACATTTGAACTCACTGGATCTGAAATCAATTAAATTTGAAAGATAACCAATTACAATCACATTAAGCCTAAAAATACATGGATTAAGGACTGGGAACTGTTTCATAAATTAATTGAAGCTAACTTCTGCCACATTAAAAACACATTTCATTAAAAAATGTAAGTTGAGGGCCAGGTGCAGTGGCTCATGCCTATAATCCTAGCACTCTGGGAACCAGGGCAGGAGGATTGCCTGAGCTCATGAGTTCAAGAACAGCCTAAGCCAGCAAGACTCTGTCTCCAAAAATAACTGGGTATTGTGGTGGATGCCTGTAGTCCCAGCTACTTGGGAGGCTGAGGCAAGAAGATCTCTTAAGCCCAAGAGTTTGAGGTTGCTATGAACTGTGACACCAAGAAAGTATACCGAAGGCGACAAAGTGAGGCACTGTCTCAAAAAAAATAACAAAAAATTAAAATTGAGAATTACTTCTGTTTTGACAATCTTCCACCCTGGGCAAAACGTCAGATTCACCAATCTTCATAAATAAGACCACCACCTAAAAAATAAAGTTTAGCCATGCACAGTGGTATGTGCCTGGAGCTCCAGATACTCAGGAGGCTGAACTGGGAGGATTGTTTGAGGCCACGAATTTGAGTCCAGCCTAGGCATCACAGTGATACCTTGAGATCTCTATGGGAACAAAACCTAAAAATTTAAAAATAAAGTGTAGCTTTTCTTTCACTCCTCTTTAAACAGAAAGAGTAAGAGCACTAGGGGTCTATTACACAGATCCACAACTCTGTGGATCCACAACCCTAACCCTAACAACTCACAGCATTATACATTAAAATGTTCTCCAAAAACCATCACCAACTTACTTGGAATTAGTGCTACTGGTCTCACTTTCAGGGAAGACCCAATAACAATAAGGAGATCAACTTCATCTTTGTCGTATTTCATGGCTCTATGAAACTGTTCTGGCAAATTTTCACCAAAAAAGACAATCTCTGGTTTCATGATAGCAAGAGGCTCATCAGCTGGGCACCTAGGACATCTAGGAACTATCTGCATATTCCATATTTTAATTGATGTGAGGAAGCAAAGGAAAAGCACAAGTTAGAAAAAGAAATAGCCAACATTTCTACACTTCTAAGAATACCTTTCAGAATTATCACAGAAAATAGAAAAGCTGTGATTAAACAACAGGGAGAACTGGACACAATCCAAACATCAACTATAAATTATTTATGTAGAAGTACACTTGAATATAAGAGTCCATCATGTATTTAAGAGAAAACCACAACATTTGTATACACACAAAATGGGACCCAATCCTTTAAAAACAAAAAGTTTCTATAATACAATGAAATATTGTACTTCCAATATTCTACTTCCTTTCTCATAACTGTATGATTAACTACATATGTAGCTACACACGTAGGGCATATTTCTAGATAATTTTTATTTTCTGCCATTTTTGGCAGTGAGCATGTATGAAGTATTTTTATAATAATATTTTTTTTGGGGGGGGCAATTTTTGGCTGGTGGTTAGGTTTGAACCTGCCTCCTCTGGTATATGGGGCCGGCGCCATACTAATTTGAACCATAGGCGCCGCCCTTTTTTATAATCATTTTAAAAAATGTTTTATAGGATTATCACAACTAATTTAAGATCTAAATCTGCTAAGCACTAAAAGGGAGAGGAAGAAGAAAAACTAATATAGCAACAGCTCTCTTATAATTTGGCATTTTATTTTAGATACAGATATTAAGAATCCAATTTCAGGTGGCGCCTGTGGCTCAAAGGAGTAGGGCGCTGGACCCATATACCAGAGGTGGTGGGTTCAAACCTGGCCCCAGCCAAAAACTGCAAAAAAAAAAAAAAAAGAATCCAATTTCATCATTTTAAAGCCATGTTTTCTAAGGTATTGAAAGGTTCTTGTGTATGAAATACACAAGATAATACACAATGATAACACTTTCTTCCTCTATCTGTGCCACACAAATACATTTACAGGGTAAAAAAAGGATTTAGGGGTAAAAGAGGTACACATCAGAGATGTGCAGTGGATTACCTGATTAAAAATATCTCCCCGTACAGCTTCACAGTCAACTTTGTATTTACAAATCAGGCAAGATGCTGTTGCAAAGGAACCTAAAAATCAACATATAAATGTTTTATTAAAAGAATATTTCCATTTCTAGAACATAACAGAAAGTCATAAAGTTTAAGACTAGAAAGAGTTTTAAGATTTTAAGAGATTCTACAGGCAAATCCAAGAAATAAAGAATTAAAATACTGGGCTTGGCGCCTGTAGCACAGTGGTTACAGTGCTGGCCACATATACCCAGGCTGCTGGGTTCGAACCCAGCCCAGGCCAGCTAAACAACAATGACAACTGCAACAAAAAAACAGCTGGGCATTGTAGCAGGCGCCTGTAATCCCAGATACTCGGGAGGCTGAGGCAAGAGAATCACTTAAACCCAAGAGTTTTCTCACTCATCATTTAGAAATAGAAATAAACATTGTTTCTTAAACATAAAAAAATAAATAAATAAACCCAAGAATCTGAGGTTGCTGTGAGCTGTGACACCATGGCACTCTACCAAGGGTGACATAATGAGACTGTCTCAAAAAAAAAAAAAAGAGAATTAAAATACTGGCTAAGACTCAGCACCCATAGCACAGTGATTACAGTACCAGCCACATACAGAGGCTGGGGGGTTTGAACCCAGCCTGGGCCAGCTAAATAACAATGACAACTGCAACAAAAAATTGCTAGGCATTGTAGTGAGCACCTGTAGTCCCAGCTACGTGGGAGGCTGAAGCAAGAGACTTGCTTAAGCCCAAGAGCTGAGGTTGCTATGAGCTGTGACGCCACAGCACTCTACCCAGGGCGACACAGGGAGACTCTGCCTCAAAGAAATAAATAAATAAAATATTGGCTTGATGCAGTGCTGACGCCTGTAATCCTAGCATGCTGGAAGGCCAAGGTGGGAGGACGCTTTGAGCTCAGAAATTCCAGACCAGCGTGACCAAGAGTGAGATTTTCTGTCTTTACCAAAAATTAGAAAAACTATGAGCAGTGCCTATGGCTCAAAGCAGTAGGGCGTCAGCCTCATACACTAAAGGTGGAGGGTTCAAATCCAGCCTTGGCCAAAAATTGCAAAAAAAAAAAAAATAAGAAAATTAGTTGGATATAGCAGTGGATGCCTCAGCTACTGGGGAGGCGGAGGCAGGAGGATTGCTTGAGCCCAAGAGTTTGAGGTTGCTATAATCTATGATGCCATGACATTCAACTTAAGGTAAACTGAGAGACTGTCTCAAAAAATAAGTAAATAAATAAAAAGAATTAAAATATTTATATATATAAGTATGGAGAGAATTCAATCCTCAATTACTGTGACAGTGATATAACGATGCCTTCTAATGCTGTGGTCAACAAAATAAAGTTCTCCAGGGCTAAAAATCTAGCGTTGGAAGGTTCCAATTATATTTCCTTAACAGTTGTGGTTTTTTGGCTCGACGCCTATAGCTCAACTGGCTAAGGTGCCAGCCACGTACACCTAAGGTGGCGGGTTCGAATCCCCAGCCCGGACCCGCCAAACAACGATGACGGCTGCAACCAAAAAATAGCCGGGCGTTGTGGCAGGCGCCTGTGGTCCCAGCTACTTGGGAGGCGGAGGCAGGAGACTCGCTTGAGCCCAGGAGTTGGAGGTTGCTGTGAGCTGTAATGCCACGGTACTCTACCCAGGGGGACAGCTTGAGGCTCTGTCTCAAAAAAAAAAAAAAAAACAGTTGTGGTTTTTTAAAAAAATAATTGGGGGCGGGGTGGAGCCTATGTTGTCCAGGCTGGTCTCAAACTCCTAGGCTCAAGCAACCTGGCTTAATATGTAACAAATGGTTTATTATTTCTTGTTTTAGATTAAAAGTCTCCTAAATTTCTGAATCCTGTACGTCTCAACTAATAATGTCCTTTGGTCTCCAAAAAGTATCACATTTCTTCAAACATAGCCAGTATTACTTTTATAATCAGTAAATATTACTTAAAATAACTGAATGGCATGTAACTCCAATGTCTTATAAACTATAAAACCAAATTAATCTCCCGTTTTGTACAATTAAGTGTCAAAGGCAATACTTCTGGTTTTAATTTTGCATTCTACTTTTCTGAGTTTAACCAATCAGATAACATGATTACATAATAATGCTTAGCTCCTCCATCCCTGGATGTCAGTGTGCTTTCTTGTCCTGATTCAGTTTCCTACAAAACTAAATAAATTACTGAAATCCATTCAGAAGTTTACTAACCATGACACTGAATTATCCTTTGGATTCCTGCAACCTGTTCCAGCGTGTCTATGTTCTGAGTATAGTTGCGAAGTAGTTTTCCTTCCTTATCTGACAAGGCTATGAATTTGTGACAGAGAGATGGTTGAAATTGTCCAGGATATATTTCCTAGATAATGCAAAAGGTAGAAAAACTTTACATTAATTAAGTATAACATACATCACATATTTAATTTAACAATAACTACCAATGATAATCTCCCATGTGTAATTTAAAAATTGAAATAAATGAGCATTTTAAGGCATGTAGATGGATGCAACACACACCTACAAATGTTTCTTTTATATGTATAAAACTCAGCAATTAATATATTGGCCCCTTGAAGAAAAGGATACAGTCAGCCTGTAAATATCTCTAACAAATGTTAATAGATATTTCAGTAAGTCAGAGGTAATACCTTAGGATATCTAATTTTATTGGCTGCAAATTCAGGAAAAAAGAAATAAATTTCAACTGAAATTACAGAGATCAAAGGTACCATGACGTTTTTAATTTAAAAAGGCACTATCAATATAAGTATCTAAAAATTTGTTTTGATTCATCATCATTATAAATATCAACCTGGAAGTTGGAAGTTTAAAGCTAAAGTTTTAATTCCTTACCAAAATTGTTTTCCTTCCATTGCACAGGCACATACTGGTATAGTATAGAGTTGCTCATGAATGCTGAGTTGCTGGATTTTGTGTGTGTGTTTTTCCCCCCAAATAATGCTTCAATGCTGTTTCTTCTTTAAAAACAAAGAATTCAGATATACACATGGCAAAAAGATCAGAGAAAAAGTATCAATTTTGATCCTCTCAACTTTTGACAGTGTTTTATTAAATTTCATTTAGTAAGTGACTATGGCAAAGGAAGTTTCTTCTCTACTTTTTTCTTTAAAGTAGTAGTGCTATCATCCACTTACTTCCTCAGCATTCATTACAGGCTCTAACCTACCATAACGCTAGCAAAAAACTAGATACAACCATATGTCCATCAATGTAGGGAACCGGTTGTATAAATATGGTACATCCATAATAGTAGAGTATGCAGCCATTAAAAAGAATGAGGAAGATCTGGATGCACTGACCTGGAAAATGACCCAAGATATATGTGAAAAAAGCAAACTAGTCACTAGTATGTATAGTTTGTTTTTTGTTACTAAGAAAAAAATGGAAATTATTTGCATATGTATATAGATATTAGTGTGTCCACAAAAACAAGTCAGGAAGGATATAAACAAGCTGTAAACAGAGATACTAAGAACTTTCACTTCTGACATTACATAAAGTTTCTCTTAATAAACAGATGGAAGATGACTTTAACTTTTTATCTATTAAGTATTTCAAACAAATAAGAAACTACCATCCAAACAGGATACTTTGCAGTAAAAATGAGCTAATCCCATGGTAACAGATATCACATGTAAGACTGTATGGTACTAAAAGTCTATTATACAAAAATCCAAAAATTTGTATTACATTCATTCAAATGTTTATCATAAATTTCAAAGCCAGGCACAGTGGCTCATGCCTGTAATCCTAGCACTCTGGGAGGCCAAGGTGGGTAGGTTGCTTGAGCTCATGAGTTCGAAACCAGCCTAAGCAAGACCCTATCTCTAAACAAACAGTCAAGCACTGTGGCAGGCGCTTGTAGTCCCAGCTACCTAGGAGGCTTAGACAAGAGAATCACTTGAGCCCAAGAGTTTGAGTTGCTGTGAGCTGTGACTCCACAGCACTCTACTGAGGGGAACCTAGTGAGACTCTTGTCTCAATAAATAAATAAATAAATTTCATGAACAATTCTTTGCAATTTAAGAATCAGTGCATATAGGGAAAAGCAGCATGGGAAAAGCTTTAAAGTCAGTATTCATGAAATATCAAAAGCTGTATTATGTTTTGGAAAAACCGAGTTGTGCTAGACTATCCACTGTATTCTCCCTAGGATGTTTTGTTCCAGTACATTTGTAACTTACTATAAAGCTTCTGGAAATAGCTTTTACAGTATTTTACCAATATCAGAATATGCAGACAAAACCCAGAAAACAGAATGCCAAACAGAAGGAGGAAAAGTAAAAATAAGAATCAAGACTCCAGCCTCCTTTCCTTTAACTCTGCGTGCTATATCCACCTACTCCCAGTTCTTTTTGAAGGGGCAAGTAGGCCAGGAGTGGTGCCTGTAATCCCAGTACTCTGGCAGGCTGAGGCGAGAGGATAACTTGAGTTAATCATGCTCTACCTGTAACAATTAAAGGCATTTTAACTCTTAAAGTTACGAGTAAACTCCCATAGTTAGAGATAACTTATGAAGGACTTGTTCTATGACCCTACATTTTATGTATGAAATACAAAGGACTTGATTCTTAACTTTATTCCCTGTCGAGTAGGAAGTAGACCATGTCTGAACTATTAGATTTACATGGAGTGTTCAAACTAAGAAATATAATCTGAAATTTTTAAAAAAAATTACTGTGGAAGGATTTTAATAGAAATCACTTTTAAGGCCCTTAACATGACCAGTCTGCTGCAAATCAAACAGCTGAGAATACAACTTACAAACATAATACAAATTAATTCTTCTATGTTGGAAGCATAACATGCTAGCCCTGTCCTAAGATAGACCATCCCAGATCTGAACACTCCAAAGCCTTTGTAAGGAACCAATCATGAGGGCTGCGTCCTTCGTTTTAAGAGTGGAAGCAGAGCTGAAACTACAACACTAAAGAAGGCCTCTGTGTCTACTTGCCTGGGCAATGGAGGCCAGTTTGCTGTATCTTACTTTATAAGCTTTCATATTCTATAAGCCTGTCTTTCTCTTCCTCAATAAACTGTTTTAAGTTTTCAAAAAACATAACAACAACAAAAACACTACAGAAAACAAATCCTGCTTTGCATTGCTGTGTCTGGAAACATTTAAATAATCCAGGTATTAGCCGTAGGCAACCAATGCCTCCTAGCCGGATGGCTCACATCTGTTATCCTAATACTCTGAGCAACAAAGGCAGGAGGGTCACTTAAGACCTTGACTTTGAGGCCAGCCACAGCAAGACCCCATCTCTACTAAAAATAGAAAAATTAGGCTCGGCACCTATAGCTCAACCTGCTAAGGCGCCAGCCACGTACACCTAAGGTGGCGGGTTCGAATCCCCAGCCCGGACCCGCCAAACAACAATGACGGCTGCAACC
>NW_003852403.1:17530430-17535801 GCF_000181295.1 Otolemur garnettii
GAGGCAGGAGACTCGCTTGAGCCCAGGAGTTGCAGGTTGCTGTGAGCTGTAATGCCACGGCACTCTACCCAGGGGGACAGCTTGAGGCTCTGTCTCTAAAAATAAAAAATAAAAAATAAAAAAAAATAGAAAAATTAGCCAGGCATGGTGTCTGGCACCTATACTCCCAGCTACTTGGGAGGCCAAGGCAAAAGGATGGCTTAAGCCCAGGAATTTTAGGGTGCTATGAGCTACCTTGATGCGATGGTACTCTAGCCTGGGGAAAAGAATAAGAATGTCTCAAAAAAAAAATTTTTTTTAATTGAATTTTAACTAGAGGGAGATATTGGTCAAAGGGCACAAATCTCAGACAGGAAGAGTTAAGTTCAGGAGATCTATTGCTGACTATAGCTAATAATGTATACTTGAAAATTGCTACAAGTACATTTTAATGTCTCATCACAAAAAGATTATGTGACGTAATGAACGTGAACGTTTGTTAATTAGCTTGATTTAGCCACTCCATCATGTATATGCATATCAAAGCATCATGTTATACACACTGAAAATATATACAATTAATTCTCAGCTCACAGGCTGTACAATAGGCCGTGGGCCCCATTTGGACTGAGGCCATACATAGTATGTCAATCTTTGTACTAACCTAACACAAGAGAATTTCAATTAGTTAAGCTATTAGTTACCATTTAACGAACTTGTAGTATGTGCCAAACATAACATGAGCACTTTTATTTACTCTCTATTATAATGCTGTGGACAAGGCTGAGGGCTGGGTTTTTACATTTTGAAAGGGATGTAAAGAAAAACAACAAATAACAGAGACCCTATGCAGTCCCAAAAACAGGCCACAAATTTACAGAAAATGTTTACTGATCTTACTGTGGAAATGTATACACACACACTCCTATTATGTAGAAGAAAAAAACCCAAAGCACAGAACTTGCCATTTTCAGTCACAAAAGCCAGTAATCAGACTGAGTTTGATATGAAAGCCCAGCTCTTAATCACTATGTAATACTTGTTGCCCTTTACATTTTTGATCTTTCAGCCTCAAATTTCCTTTTTCTTTCAAGCTAAGCCCCATTTCCATCCATTAAGTATTGCTCACCTTCATGGATCTACTGGAAGCTAGAATCCCAGTAAGACCAAAACACTTGGGGCCCACAAGGTGGCTCATGCCTGTCACCTTAGCACTCTGGGAGGCTAGATTGGGAGGATCTCTTGAGATCAGCAGTTCCAAACCAGCCTGAACAAGGACAAGACTCCCACCTCTACTAAAAATAGAAAAAATCAGCCAGGCACTCGTAATCCCAGCTACTCAGGAGGTGGAGCAGGAGGAATCCCTGAACTCAGGAGTTTTGAAGTTGTGAGCTAGGCTGACCCACACACAGTACTCTAGCCTGAATAACACAGACTACTATCTCAAGGGGGAAAAAAAGTATTTTGGACATCCTAATTCACCTTCATAGACTCTAAATACAACCACTTGTTTTAATCAGCATCAATGAATTATTTTAGGCTTCTGAGAGCCATGACCATAACTCATTATCAATGTAAGGCCTTATTATGCAGAAGAGTAAGAACAAAGCTCAGAACTATACAGCTTCAAAACAAGCATCAACTGTCCCTGTTGTATAAAAGAATATAACATGGCAACAAGGGAGGCATGGTAGGCATATATTACGATACACCAGCTCAGTGAACAATTTTGTAAGGGACACCTGGCCACGTCTGAAGACATTTCTGATTGTAAGGACTATAGTGGGGATGCTAATAATGCCATATAGTGGGTAGAGGCTAGGGATGTTGCTAAACATCCTACAATGCACAGAAAAGCTCCCCAGAGCAAAGAATTATCCCATTAACATTAGCCCAAAATGTTACCATTATTAATTACCATTTAGTGGTAACTAATAACGTCAAATGGTAACTAATAATGTCAAGTGGTAACTAATAATGACACTAATAGTGTCAAACTTAAAAAACTGCTTTAACAAACTATTAACTTTTTTAATATGCCTATTACATGAAATTTCTGGTATAAATGAAAATTCTCTTCTCAATAATTATATACAACCCATTGCATAACATATGGTGTAGAAATTCTTATTGGCCTTCCAAAATGTCTAAATTTCACCAATAATGCCTGTTTTCATGGCTTTGTTTTCAATATTTTCTCTTGTAACTATAAAAAACCATAAACCATTTTTCTGTCTACCACAACAACTAGTAGAAAAGTTTAGATTATTATGAGTATTTTATTTAGGAACCTAGTAAAATATGACAATATTTATGTATCCTCCATCCTTTAGTAATATCCTCATTTATTTCTCTTTAAGCCTTTTTCTAGTTACTAATTTTTAAGACTGAATTAAAAATTCTGTCTCTCCTACCTACAATTATTAAGTATTACTTCAGCAACTAGCAGCTTTATTTTAGTCAGTTCCTACCGTTAGAATTAAAGAATGGTAAAGCCCAGTACTTTGGGAGGCTGAGGCAGGTGGACTGCCTCAGCACAGGAGTTCAAGACCAGCCTGGGCAACAGCGAAACCCCATCTCTAAAAAATAGCTGGGCATTGGGTAATGCCTGTGGCTCAAAAGGTAGGGCGCTGGCCCCATATGCCAGAGTTCAAATCCAACCCCAGCCAAAAAAAAAAAATTGCAGGCGTTGAGGCAGGTGCCTGTCCCAGTAGTCCCAGCTACTTGGGAGGCTGAGGCAAGAGATCTCTTGAGCTCAAGAGTTTGAGGTTGGAGGTTGCTGTAAGCTGTGATGCCAGAGCACTCTACCCAGGGCCACAAAGTTAGACTCTGATGCTAAAAAAAAAAAAAAAAAAGAATGGAGAAGGTTGGACATGATGGCTCATGCCTGCAATCTCAGAACTTTCAGAGGCTGAGATGGGAGGACTGCTGAAGGCCAGGAGTATGAGGCCAGTCTCAGCAATATATAGCAAGACCCCCATCTCAACAAAAAATTTTTTAAGAATTAGCCAGGATTAGTGGTGCATGCTATAGTCCCAGCTACTGGAGAAAGTGAGGTGGAGAATCACTTGAACCTAAGAGAGGTTGCAGCAAGCTGTGGTCTAAGCAAGATCCTGTCTCAAGTAAATAAAAAGAACTGTGCATAACAATTATAAAATTTTATTTATGTAGCTCTTACTGTAAGTGAAAACTGAGAAGAGCAACCAAGCAAAATTAAATGTATATAAATAAAAGATAGCATACTTTTTGTGACTGAATTTAATTATTTTCTGTTTACTAATAAAAAAATGTATATTTTAATTTTATAGACAGTGAAAAATGCTGACCCTTTATACTTTACTCCTCCCAGGTACCATCCAACACCTGTACACAGTGTTTAATAATCACTCTAACAATTAATGGTGTACCATTTTTACTGTAATTCACACATCTTATTTTCTCTTATGTATTATCTAGATTTCTATTAAATATATTTTACATTTTACAAGTTCTTAGAATTTGTCTTTATCATGAATTGCTTCTACATGCTTCTACATCTGCAGAAGCAGATTCTCACCTGTCAAAGTTAAGTTTAAGCTAAAAATACACAACCAGATTTGCACATTAGATGGCTAAGTTTACAATCCTTCTCACTTGCTATTTCTATTCTCAGTTACCACGTTTTTCCAAGTGTCAGGTTACCAAGTGTATATGTAAATATCTGCTACCAAAAGAACTATTAATTTTAGATATTTAACTGTACCTTATAACTTTACTAGTCAATTTAATATCTACTTAAGCAGCTCTTTATAAGATAGTGAGAAAGGCTGACAACGAAGTTAGCTTTGGCAACATGTTTCCTTGAAATAGAATTTACAGCAAAAATCTTGTTTCATATACAGTATTTTTCAAGTTAATCAATGCAAAGACTCAAAATTCTCTTGATTTCTCCTGAAAATTTTTCAAATTTAGGTCAGTTTAGTAATTAAATCATATCTAAGAATTGTTACTGCCATTTTCCCATTTTACTCTAAAGTCTATTTAATATACCACATGTGGATAAAATAAAACTTATTTCTTCAAAGATTGTTACCAATTTGTAGTAGCATAATTTATTCTCAATAAGCAATTTTTCCTAGTAATGTAACTGCATTACATAGTTGAAAGTAGATGAGGTCACCCTTTAAGACCTAAGTTCAGGGCCAGGCACTGTGGCTCACACCTGTAATCCTAGCACTCTGGGAGGCCGAGGGAGGTAGAATGCCTGAGCTTACAGGTTCGAGACCAGTTTGAGCCAGAGTTAAGACCTTGTCTCTAAAAATTGCCAAGTGTTGTGGCAGGCATCTGTAGTAGTCCCATCTACTCGGGAGGCTGAGGTAAGAGAGTCACTTGAACCAAGAGTTTGAGGTTGCTGTGAGCTATGACGCCACCGTACTCTACCGAGAGCAACAAAATGAGACTCTGCCTCAAAAAAAAAAAAAAAAAAAAAAAGACCCATGGCAGCACCTGTGGTTCAAAAGGAGTAGGGCGCCAGCCCCATATGCTGGAGGTGAGGGTTCAAACCCAGGCCCAGCCAAAAACTGCAAAAAAACCCCAAAAACCTAAGTTCACTAACTTTATTTCTGGATTCACTAGAAGAGAGTCTCAAAGAGAGTCACTAATACAAGAGACCCTGTCATGGGTGGTGCCTATGGCTCCAGGAGTAGGGCACCAGCCCCATATACTGCGGTGACAGGTTCAAACCCAGCCCAGCCAAAAAAACTGCAAACAGAAAAAGAGACCCTGTCAAATATACTTCCAAATTTAAGAGTAATTGTATAATTTCTTTCCATAAGACGAACCTACAGAAAAAAACCAAAAGTCTTCTAATAATTAAAATCTCTTGGGCACAGATTACGCGTTTTTTATTTTTTTGAGACAAAGTCCCATTTTGTCACCCTGAGTAGAGTGCCACAGCATCATAGTTTATAGCAATCTCAAGCTCCTGGGCTTAAGCAATTTTCTTGCCTCAGCCTCCCAAGTAGCTTGGACTACAGGCACCCAATACAACGCCCAACTATTTTTAGATGTCTTGATCTGGCTAAGGTTGGTCTCGAATAGTGAGCTCAGGCAATCAACTCTCCTCAGCCTCCCAAGTGCTGGGATTACAGGCTTGAGCCACCACACCCGGCCGAAGTATTATGCATTATTAAACCTTTTACTCTAGAGAACTAGACATACAACGTATGCAACAGACATACAATGGGAGTCATGCACGTGATTTTAAATTTTCTAGTAACTACATCTAAAAAGTGCTATTTCTGTCTTTCCATAGTGCCTCATGTCTATCATTCTTCTTTTTAAGAGACAGAGTCTCATTTCGTCACCCTTGGTTGAGTGCCCTGGCATCACAGCTCACAGAAACCTCCACTTC
>NW_003852403.1:17537024-17538253 GCF_000181295.1 Otolemur garnettii
CCTATGACCCACAAAAAATACTACTACAAATGGAGTTACATTATTTTTATATGGTCTGTAAACCTCTTTTAATAAAAAAAAAAAAAAAAAGCCCTGACAAGATAAAGACCATAAATGAAATGCAAATAAAAAAATTAAAAAAGGGCGATGCCTGCAGCTCAAAGCAGTAGGGCACTGGCCCCATATGCCGGAGGTGGTGGGTTCAAACCCAGCCATGGCCAAAAAATGCAAAAAAAAATAATAATAAATGAAATAAAATAAATATGAACTCTGAAAATAAGCTCAATCAGAAAATAAAGAAAAGCAGATAATGGTCCTATCTGAGAAGGAATTCTAACTGTAAGAACTAATCTTACTCCACCATAGTAGCAGCACCCAGTTTAGTAAACAATGAATGGTAAGCTTAAAAGGCCTCACACATGAGGCCTCATGTTCAACATGAACAAAATGTTTTTTTTATGAGAAGGTTGAAAAAACAACTAGAAGACTTTGTAATACCTTTGCAAATTTGAAGAATGGTCTTGGATCTTTTCTGAAATACTCAATATCAAACATTGCTTGAGGATCTGGAAGATCTGGGAAGTCAACTGCTAGGCGAGCATAAATACCATCTCTTGATCTGAAGTCAGGTATTCCACATGAAACAGATACCTGAAATATGTATGGCATAATTTGCACAATGAAAACTTCTACCTTTATAGTAACCAATTCTCTCATCATACAATTAGGGAAGATTTGAAAAATAAAATTTTTTACTTAAAACTTCTTTTGGGGAATAGAAAGACTACTATACCCTAGTTTCAAACACCCAAATAAATTATAATTAAATCCCATTTTTATCAGAAATAAGAAACTTTAAATTGAGCTAATTTCAAACCCTTAAGCATTGAATCAATAAATTAAATCAATTGCAATTTGAGAAAGGAGCAAACCATTTCAATAAATTATTTTAACCAGAAAGCAGGCAAGAATTTCTAACAAACAGTATTTCTGAAATCTTTCATATGGTCAGTCAGGGTTTATTACCTCAAGAATACCAAATTGTTTTTTACTTTAAAATGTTATGTAATATTGGCTCTGTGCCTGTAGCTCAAGCGGCTAAGGTACCAGCCACATATACCAGAGCTGGCAGGCTCGAATCCAGCCCGGGCCTGCCAAACAACGACAACTGCAACCAAAAACAGCCGGACATTGTGGCAGGTGCCTACAGTCCCAGCTACTTGGGAGGC
>NW_003852403.1:17538546-17554653 GCF_000181295.1 Otolemur garnettii
AGCCCAGGAGTTGGAGGTTGCTGTGAGTGTGATGCCATGGCACTCTACCCAGGGGGATAGCTTGAGGCTCCGTCTCAAAAAAAAAAAATAATAATAATAATATTTCAATTCTTGTTTAAAAAATAGCACTGGTTATTATGCTTTTTCTACAAATAAACTCTGACATTTCAAATATGGATTTCAGAAGTTTTTGCTGTTTCATAATTTTACCAAAGTTGACTTCTATTTGACCTCCTGAGTAAAACTTGTCTAATCACATCTGTGAGCAATACAGATGTTCATTTAGATTACATAACACCTTTTCACAATTCAAAATGGCAGAAAATAGGACTAAATTTTACACCAGCAGTTGCTCTAATTGTTAACACATCAAGTACAGAGTACATTATATACAGTTCCCAATAGCCCTAAGGTGATCAAATATAACATGTCAAGTCACCACAATCATATCATCTTAACTTTAAAATGAAGGGAAGGTAGAAATCTGTTACCTTCCCAACACTGGGTTTTTCACTTGTGAATGCCAATTAGATTCTTGGTTTCTCCACGAATATGGAATAAATATCCAATTTCTTTATCAGACTCTTACATACCTTAAGAAAAGCAGAATTATAATTCCCTGCATCTCCTTTAGGAGCTGTAATACAGGGTGGACATAAAGTTCGTGTGCAATTTAACTCTACTTATGCACTGTGCTAGAAATAAAGAAAAGCTGGCCAGGCACGGTGACTCACGCCTGAATCCTAACTCTCTGGGAGGCCGAGGCCGAGGCCGAGGTGGGTATCTCCTGAGCTCAAAAGTTCACCACCAGCCTGAGCCAAAGTGAGACGTCATCTCTAAAACTGTGGTAAGTGCCTACAGTTCCAGCTACGTGGGAGGCTGAGGCAAGAGAATCACTTGAGCCCAAGAGTTCAATGTTGCTGTGAGCTATAATACCTTAGCACTCCATCAAAAGTGACAAAATAAGACTCTGTCTCAGAAAAAAAAAAAAAAGAAAGAAAGAGAAGTTAATACTTTTTAAGGTTGCTTAAGAGGTTCTAAAAATCTGAACTTATTAAGCAACTGCTGCTGCACTCGGTTTTTGGCAGTTTCCAAACATCAGTTATCACATAAGGATAAATTCTTCTAAACTATTTATTTGGAAGACATTTCTTATTTGGAAAAGACTTATGATGGCCATATACCACTTCCCTCTTTTAGGAGCATTTTATACATCTTACATACCCCAGCTCCAGTTAGAACTATAATTTTTTTGCACTCTTGCAGTAATTTCACAGCATCCTCAATTGTATTAATATCTTTTCTTTTCTTCCTTTTTGGTGGTTCTGATAGGATATTAATAACAATCTGCCATAGTGTCATATCATCCAATTCAGGTGGAGGAATTGTTTCTGGTAGTAAATCTTTAAGAATCGTTCGAGGATCAGTACCAATCATGAGATGCTGCTGCACAAAAGTATATGGACCTATAGTAAGGGGGGGAAAAAAGACTTAAATATACTTTCAAGTAGTTTAAAATCTCACCATTTATTTTCTGAAGTTATGAGTTAAGCAATCTGTAAGGTTTTAAAGAGTCAAACTGATTAACTACCAGAATTAAATGTTTAAAATCTAGAAACATACACCATAATTAATAACAAAATTACAAAAGGGTTCTACAAATCAATACGGAAAAGATCTTACCAGTCCTGAAAAGTCTATACTATTATTAAGATCACAGAGGAAAAAGAAATGGAAATCTGTAACTACTATTGTTTAAAAATTTTTTCAGTAATAATCTTCACTTTGATCTTAAACCAATCTCCCAAAATGGTTATAATGCTGATGTTGAGAATAATTTTCTATTGCCCAAGTTGCTTAGATCTGTTTCCAAGACTGAGAAAACCAAAAACATAATATTATAGACACCAAAGAGAACTAATAATTATCACTATATTTAAATAGCCAAGCCATTCAAAAGAGTAAAAACTAAAAAAAGATCCATTAAGATAGTTATACCTCTGCTATAAAAATCTAATAGTGTTCTCTATTTCAAAATACTTTCCCAATGTGCTCAAATATTTAACTTTAAATATAAGTATTTTATAAATTGAGTACAAACTATATGCTGGGCAACTTTTTAGCACTGACAAAATAGTAATAACTTGTCAGTCAAAACCCTGACTCCACTGTGCTCATATTCCAGCACAGGAAACAAGACAATTTAAAAAACAAGATGTAGGCTGGGTACCGTGGCTTAGGCCAGGAATTCCAGCACTTTGGGAGGGCAAGGCAAGAAAGATTGCTTGAGTTCAAGAGTTTGAGGCTACAGAGAGGTATAATGACACCACTGCACTGTAGCCTATGCAACAGAAAGCCTATCTAAAAAAACAAACAAACAAAAAACACAAGATACAGAGTTTAGGAACTGCTAAGTATAAAATAGAAAGTGAGGAGGAAGACACTAACTGGAAGAATACGCCATGAAGAGAGTTCGAGTGAAAAGAACCTTTGAGGACTTGGCCGTTTGAGAAATAGCAGAGGCTAGCTTCATGGGCCTGAGCTGTTTAAAAACAGAAAAAAGGCTGGGCACAGTGGCTTGCACCTATAATCCTGGCACTCTGGGAGGCTAACGTGCATTACCTGAGCTTAGGAGTTCAAGACTAGCCTGAGCAAGAGCAAGACCTAATCTCTACTAAAAATAGAAAAACTTTGAGTGGCGCCTGTGGCCCAAGGAGTACGGCACTGACCCCATGTACCAGAGGTGACAGGTTCAAACCCGGCCCCGGCCAAAAACTGCAAAAAAGTAAAAATAAAAAAACTAGCCAGGTGCTACAGCAAGTTCCAGCTACTGAGAGGCTGAGGTAGGAGAATCACTTGAGCCCAGGAGTTTGAGGGTGCTGTGAGCAATGACACAACATCATTCTACCCAGGGTGACAGAGTAAGACTCAGTCTTCAAAAAAAAAAAAAAAAAAAAAAACCACACACACAGCACTAGATTTTCCTTATAAAAATATACTGACATTAAACCTCACCATATAGGTTAAGGAGGCTAAGAATTAAAAGCTGGCATAAAAGAAAATGCAAAAAAAAAAAAGCATCTACTCTTTAGCTAAAGCTGCACAGCTAGCTCTGAGCCATACCTATCCGTGGCCTTGGCGTCCAATCACTAGAACTTGCATGTGAGGCTCTATCATCCTCATCACTTTCACAGGAATGAAAGCCATTAGTGATAATTTCATCACCAAACAGAAGGTTATCTGCAAAAGAAATCAAAACTAAGTCAAAGCTGCTGAAACAATCCACATTGGGCCAGGGTGCAGTGGCTTCAGATTATAATCCTAGCACTCTGGGAGGCAGGATCCCTTGAGCTCAAGTGTTCCAGACCAGTTTGAGCAAGAGTAAGACCCATTTCTACTAAAAATAGAAAAATTAGCTGGGCATTGGGGCAGGTGCCTGTCCTACCTGCTAATGGGGAGGCTGAGGCAGGAGGACTGCTTGAACCCAAGAGTTTGAGGTTGTTGTGAACTAGGCTGACACCATGGCACTATAGCCTGGGCAACAGAGAGAGACTCTGTCTCAAAAGAATAAATAAAACAAAAATAAAACAAAATGTATTAAGTCTTATATAAAGGGTTATGATGCAACCGTTTTCACTGAATAAAGCACTAAACATTTCTACTGCATGTGTAAAGAATGCCTATAGGGTCAGAAGCAGTTACCTCATTTTCAGGAATTCTACTCTGAATGAAAGTTTCATCCAAAATCTAGAAATAAAGTTTACATTTAAAAATCAAAACAGAAAAGGTAGTCATCTAGTTAGCTCGAATTTATCAATCACAAATAATGCACTTCATGAAACCTCTCAAATAGACTTATTCAAAAATGTCACTCAAATAAACCTATTACTGTTTTTAACTCTTACATAATACTCGACATATTAAGTTATCTTTGCATTACTCATTTCCGCTACTAGTGAACATTGGTATTATATATTAAGTAAACAGTCAGTATTAGATTGTTTCTTAAAACTAGGGACTGTTTTAATAATGCAGTCCCTAATGTGTAAGTTATTATTTTTATTTGACAGATGGCCACATGGCCCACCAAACAAATGTAACACAAATATTGACAGACACCTTAGATCAAAAATATGAAATCTCCCGCTCCGCCTCTGCTTCTGTGGGCCAAAAATGACAATTTGCTTCAAGACTACAAAAAGACATACAAAAAAGATCAGATTTAACCTAAAAACCATTACTATATAAGAACATGATTAGAAAAAAACCAGTATTCATATAAACTACTCTAAAAAGTTCTATCGCTCTCCCACGTCCACTATTAACTGCATCACAGAAGGAGCAATGTCTTTAGAAACAGCCACGTTCCCCAAATTCTGCAGGCTGACTTTAAAAACACCTAAGCTCTTATAAAACGTGTAACTTCTAGCTGAAAAATACCGACTCTCCAAAAAAAAAAAAAAAAAAAGAAAGAAAGAAAAGCCAAGCACAGGTGTCAGTTTGCAAAAGCAATTGAAAAGGCCACAAACGGGACAGCCAAAAGTTGCATATTTCAGCGAGTTCTGGAGCTGGAGGTGTGGGAATAAAAGGAAAAACTACCTTTAACAAAAACAATGCTAAAAAAGCAGGAGAGAAAAGAAAACTTATTTTAGTGTAACTCCGAAAACCTCCTCACTGGCGGCTGCGCAAAAACGCAAGGCCGCCCAGACGGGCCACAGATGGAGGAGGGAAAGGAGAGAGAGAGAGTCCGCGAGCAGCTCTCGCAGCAGGGCCAGCAGCCGCGGAAAAGCTCAGCTGTGCAGAGGACCGTGCCGGGGAGGACGCCACAGAGCCAGCCCTGAGCCCCGGCCAGCCCCAGACACCCCCACCCCACGCCAGGAGGGGCCCCGGGGGAGGGAGGAGGGGATGCGTAGTACTGGCCGCCCGCGCCCTGCGCACCTCGGTACCCAATCGCCGCAGCCGCCTCTTCCTCCTCCTCGCCCTCGTCGTCGTCGTCATCGTAGAAGTCGTCGGCCGGCAGCGGCTCTCGGGATAGGCCCTGCGGGCCCGGCCCATTGTCTCCTTCTCTGGCCGCCGCCGTCGCCTGGGCCTCTCGCTCCCCGCCTGCTCCCTCCGCCTCCCGCCACAGCACCGCCACCGCCGCCGCCGCCGGGCAGCCCCCGGCAGCCGCTGGCGCCTCACGCTCGGGGGCCGCCCCGCCGGGCTCGCCCGGGCTCCGTTCGAAGCCGAGACCATCTCTTCGCGGCCTCTTACGGAACGGCTCCTCTGCGGGCGGCGATGCGGCCTCCTTCTCGGCCGCCACCGCTGAGGGGGAGCCGCCGGGCTGAAGGGCGAGCGCCGCCTCGTCCGCCATCTTCCAACTGCCTCTCTGGCCCTCCTCCCTCGCCTCCTCTGCTCCCGCTCGACGCGCGGCACTGGCGCCCCCGCGGCTCCGGCTGCGGGAGATTTAAACCCCGTCACGTGACACGCCCCCTCGCCGCCCCCGCCCTCCTGCCGCTCGCGCTGCTCCCGCCACCCACGCGGGCCGGGCCACAACACTGCGGGTCACGTGCCGGGTGGGGGTCGGGGCGTCTCCCGCTCCGCCTGCGCCCGGAGGAAACGCTGCCCGGGCGGCCGCGGCCCCGCCCCTCTGTGGCGGGCGTGCAGTGCAGCCAAACTCTCCCTTCGGCCGCTGTCTCAACTTCTCTTTCAAACTGACCTCAAACGACTACCGCCCGGTGGCTAAAGTTTTGGTTCGGGACTTGGCGTCCTCACGATTCTGCTTGAAGTGTTCGCCTCGCCTGCCTTAGCCTTGCCCGCATTTAGGAAAGGGTTAAAGCACAAGTTCCTGAGAGACGGTTAAGAGGTTAAGAGATGAAGCTGCCCGAGGCTCAGCTCCCGGAGAGAGGCTGGATAGTGATTTTGGTTTTGTTAATAGAAGCAGAGGCAAAGGGACGTAACTTTTCTTCCCATCCTCACGCCATTGTGACAGCTCTTTTTCGACTTCTTTCTCTCTCCGTTGTTTTTCTCCGTAGTCGACTGCTTTTTACCCTTCTATTTGCAGGATGATAGAGATTGTTAAATCCCTAAAAGCAAGTGCCCTCCCGGATAGACGTTTGCCTTGGGGTGCCGCAGGTCGCTCTGCTTTCTGACCCCAGCGTGGCCTTAACTGCGGGCGAATGCCTTCCTCCGAGCCTCCCTTTTCTCCCGTGGAGAGCGGGTGTGTTGGGTCAAGGTGGGCGGTGCGGAAAGAGCACGGAAGGAACAGAACTTAACCGCTATGGCTTCTAGGTTTGGTTAAAAGTTGGGGTCCTTCTAACTTGAGCAATTCAATCTTTCCTCAGCCACAATTTTTTTCTTGTCTTAAAAAGTAATAACAGTCCTTTCTCAAGTTATGGTGAAAATTAAATGACATTGCCAGACATAAAGTGAGAGGTACCCAGTAGTGTGAAAGTGTAAGTTCCTAACCTTACCCACTTTCCCTGAAATTCTGGGACTCCGTATGTGGCCTTAACAAAGAACCCATAACACATGGTAAGTCCAAAAACCAGTGTTTGGTATGCCATCTGCCCAGAGGACAGCACTTTTTTTTTTTTTTTTTTGAGACAGTTTCACTTGGTCACCCGTGGTAGAGTGTTGTGGCGTCACAGCTCACAGCAACTTCAAACTCTTGGGCTCCAGCGATTCTCTTGCTTCAGTCTCCTAAAAAAGTAGCTGGGACTAGGCGCCCACCACAGCACCTGGCTATTTTTCCTTGGGAGGGGGGGTCCTCACTCTGCCTCAGGCTGCTCTCGAACTTGTGAACTCAGGCAGTCCACCCGCCTCCGCCTCCCAAGTGCTGGGATTACAAGCGTGGGCCAATGTCGGGCCAGGGGCCAGTACTTCTATCTGTTTAAAGGATCTCTCCAAGTTTGTTATACACCATCCCTTAGCTTTAACATGGGCCCTGCCTGCATGACCATAGGTAGTCAAGCTCTGTGGCTTTATCCTTAAAAAAATAAAAAAAATAAATGGTGCAGTGGCTCAAGACTGTAATCCTAGACCTCTGGAAGGCCAAGGCCGGTGGACCAAGAGGCCAAGGAAGATCTCTTGAGTAGGGAGTTGGACACCAGCTCGAACAAGAGCAAGACCCAGTCTCTACTAAAAATAGGAAAAATCAGCTGCGGTGTGTTGGCAAGCACCTGGAGTCCAGGTTACTTGGGTGTCTGAGGCAGGAGGATCGCTTGAACCCAGGAGTTTGAAGCTGCTGTGAGCTAGGGTGACACCATGGTACTAAAGTCTGGGTAACAGAGTGAGACTTGGTCTAAAAAAAAAAAAAAAAGAATATTAGTAATACATCTCTAAGTTTCCATCTACATTCGAAAGTCTTTGTACTGGCTCAGTGCCATAGCTCAGTTGTTAGAGCACCTGCCATGTACACCAAGGCTGGCAGGTTTCCACCTGGGCCTGGTAAACAATGACAACAGCAACAACACACACACACTCACACACAAAGAAAAGAAAATGGCCGGGTGCTGTGGCGGACACCTGTAGTCTTAGCTACTTGGGAGGCTGAGGCAAGAGAATCACTTAAGCCCAGGAGTTTGAGGTTGCTGTGAGCTGTGATGCCACTGCACAATACTGAGGGCAACACAGTGAGACTCTGTCTCAAAAAAAAAAAAAAAAAAGTCGTTGTGGGGGTTGGGGGTGGCGCCTGTGGCTCAAAGGAGTAGGGTGCCGGCCCCATATATTGGAGGTGGCAGGTTCAAACCCAGCCTCAGCCAAAAACTTAAAAAAAAAAAAACAGCGGTGTACCTCAAATTAAACTGAAAATTTTCCTTTTACAACTGGTCACTTCTTTTCATTTCTAGACATGATAGAAGTAGAAACTTCAAATTATCCTTGAAGTCGTCCCTCAGATTGATCCCCTTTGTCTCATCAATGACCAGATCTGTTGTCCTTTCCTTTCTACGCTCTTCCCAATTCCTGACTACACAGTCGCATCTCTTCTCCTGACTGACAGATTTGGTATCATTCTCTCCCCACTTTGTCTTAGCCTACAGAATAATTTATACATTGATTCTCACCACATGGGTGGAATGTTATTAAATATGTTATTAAACATGTTGAGAGGTGGCTGGGCACCTATAGCTCAACCAGCTAAGGTGCCAGCCACGTACACCTAAGGTGGCGGGTTCGAATCCCCAGCCCGGACCCACCAAACAACAATGATGGCTGCAACCAAAAAAATAGCTGGACATTGTGGCGGGCGCCTGTGGTCCCAGCTACTTGGGAGGCAGAGGCAGGAGACTCGCTTGAGCCCAGGAGTTGGAGGTTGCTGTGAGCTGTAATGCCACGGCACTCTGCCCAGGGGGACAGCTTGAGGCTCAGTCAAAAAAAAAAAAAAAAAATGTTGAGAGTTAGTATCCCAACAAAATTCCCAGCTTCTTGTTTTTTTTCTTGAGATAGTCTCACGTTGTCACCCTTGGTAGAATGCCGAGACATCATAGCTCATAGCAACCTCCAACTCTTGGGCTAAAGTGATTCTCTTGCCTCAAACTCCAAGTAGCTGGAACTATAGGCACTTACAACACCACCCGGCTATTGTTTTAGAGACAGGGGTCTCGATCTTGCTCAGCCCAGTCTCAAACCTGTGAGCTCAGGGCAATCCACCTGCTCGGCCTCCCAGAATGCTGGGGTTATAGGCCTGAGCCACTGTGCCTGGCCCTCAAAATTCCAAGCTTTTTGATTTAAAAAAAGTTTATGGACATTCTGTTCTGTTCCTTTTCATTCATTCAGTTATATCTGTTTCTTTTTTTAATATTTTGTTTATTTATTTATTTAATTTGTTGTTGTTGTTGCAGTTTTGGCCAGGGCTGGTTTCAAACCTGCCACCCTCAGTATATGGGACTGGCGCCCCACTCCCTGAGCCACAGGCACCACCCATTCAGTTATATCTGTTATACATCACTGACACTTGTGTTTATGAATTACAAGAAATGTGCTCAGTGTGTGCTGAAAAGTCAGAGAGTTGAAGTACCCATACAGGAAGGATAAATAAAAGACAGAAATCGTATTTATAAAACAAAAACAAACCCCCAAGATCAGCGCCCATAGCTCAGTGGATAGGGCACTGGCCACATACACTGGGGCTGGTGGGTTCGCATCTGGCCTGGGCCTGCTAAACAACAATAACAACTACAACAAAAAAAAGGTGTTGTGGTGGGTGCCTGTCGTTCCAGCTGCTTGGAGGATGAGGCAAGAGAGTTGCTTAAGCCCAAGAGTTAGAGGTTGCGCGAACTGTGATGCCACAATACTCTACAGAGTCTATAGAGGGGTGACATAGTGAGACTCAGCCCCCTCCAAAAAAAGGAAATGTCCACCTCACACTATATATGTAAATTAATTCCAGGTGGACTAAGGATCTAAATGAAAAAATTCAAAAATACAAATATAAGACATTTTAGAATATGTAACTTTGGATCAAGAAAGACCTTTACAAGACAGAAGCCATTTTTTTAAATGATAAATGTATTTGACTATATAAAAATTTTCAACATACTCAAAGCTATTACTAGTCAGAGATAGGCAAGTAAAACAATGAGGTATTATTTTTCACTCGTGTATGTGTGTGCAAAATATACACATATATAGTTGCCATTTAATGCTAAACAAGATTCAAAGGAACTGATACTTTCATACATGGCTATTGTATTTTATTAAATTTATATGTTTTTAATATTTTATCAAAATTATATATTTGCATATTCATTTCAATCCAAAATCCCATTTATCTTAAAGAAAAGTATGAATATGTAAGTATTTAAATACAAAAATATTTATTATGGCATTGATGTTGCTGGGGAAAAGTCAAGGAACAATCCACATATCTTCAAGGAGGCCTATTGATCAAGTTGTGATGCATAGGGCCGCGCCTGTGGCACAGTGGGTAGGGCGCTGGCCCCGTATACCGAAGGTGGCAGATTCAAACCCAGCCCTGGCCGAACTGCAACAAAAAAATAGCCGGGCGTTGCGGTAGATGCCTGTTGTCCCAGCTACTTGGGAGGCTGAGGCAAGAGAATCACCTAAGCTCAGGAGTTGGAGGTTGCTGTGAGCTGTGACTTCACGGCCCCCTACCAAGGGTTAATAAGTGAAACTCTGTCTCAAAAAAAAAAAGTGGGGATGCACACATACTATGGTATATCATGCGAATATTAAGATGGTTAATAACTGTTGTTGAGGAATGTTTGTGATGCACTGTGAGTGATAAAAAGCTACATTGCATAGTAGTGTCTACATTTTGATAATTTCTTATTATTTAATAAATATCCTTTTTAAAAAAAATTTTTTTAAACCGTATATACCAGGCCTGCCACAGTGGCCCACACCTGTAATTCTAGCACTTCAGGAGGCTGAGGCAGTGGATAGCTTGAACTCAGTTTGAGCCTGCACAAGGTCAGACCCTATCTCTACTAAAAAACAGAAAAACTAGCTAGGCATGGTGACTCATGACTGTGTCCCAGGAGGCTGAGGCAAGAAGATTGCTTGAATCCAGGAGTTGTAGGTTGCTGTGAACTACAATAATGCCACAGCACTCTAACCAGGGCAACAGAGTGAAAAAAAAAACAAACCCCAAACTCCAACCCTATATTCCTATCTATACAAATCTATCCACCAATAGAGGCTTGGAAAACGTATGGAAAGTTACATATCAAATATTAACATTTTTACATCACTGATTGAGGAGGTAGGCATAGATCAGAGGGTTGAGGACACATGAATAAATATTTCTTCCTAATGTGAGAATTTTTTTTTTTTTTTTTTGTAATTTCAAAATAAAAGAGAAAACACTTTTTGTAACTACAAGCTGAGTTCTAAGCCTTGAATTCTGGTGACCTCATCGAGCCCCTCCCATCCCATAAGACCTAAGCAGTTGGCTTTCTTGTCTAAGATTTCTTCATTTTAAATTTTGTATGTATACCTACAAATTTAGCAGATGCTATTCTTCATGACTTAACGCATGCTAGTTTGCCTTTTTGACTAAGTTAGAAGGCAAGTGTTGAACTTCCTCACAGAACTTGGTATTCTGCACTTTAAAAAAACACCATTTGGGTAGCTACATGGGACTTCCAAACTATAGCAAATAGACTGCCTGCCTTATATCAGCAATACATAGTCCTAGACCAGTGTTTTTCAACTAGGTCAATTTTGCCTCCCTATCCCCTAGAAAACATTTGATAATCCAGAGACATTTTTGGTTGTCACTATTGGGGAAAGGATGTCCTATTGGCATCCAGTGGACGGAAGCCAGGGGTGCTACAAAACATTCTATAACGCAGCAGATAGCCCTCTACGGCAAAGAATTATCCAGCTCAAAGCAAATGTCAACAATGCCTTGCCAAGAAACTCTGGCCTAGACTTTCAACCACATAAAGCAAGTGGAGTGGTTGAGGCTTTAAGTGACAAAGATGATCAAAAGAACGAGGGAACAACATTTTATCAGAGAGTAGGATAGGCAGTGATTTTCAAACTTTGGTTTCCAGTCCAATTGTTTTGCCACCCTCATACTCCCCAGCTCTTACTTATTTGGGGAGAGAAAGAGGTTGGTGGATTGCTTGTAACTATCCTACAGTTTGGGGCGGGGGGTTGAGTCTAAGTCTCACTCTGTGTCCTGGGTAGAGTGCCTTGACGTCATAGCTCACAGCAACCTCAAACTCTTTTTCTTTTTTTTGGAGACAGAGCCTCAAGCTGTCCCCCTGGGTAGAGTGCTATGGCATCACAGCTCACAGCAATCTCCAACTCCTGGGCTCAAGCTAGTCTCCTGCCTCTGCCTCCCAAGTAGGTGAGATCATAGGTGCCCGCTACAACGCCTGGCTTTTTTTGGTTGCAGCCATCATTGTTGTTTGGCGGACCCAGGCTGGATTTGAACCCACCACCTTAGGTGTATGTGGCTGGTGCCTTAGCCACTTGAGCCACAGGCGCCGAGCCTAACCGCCTAACCTCACATTCTTGAGGGCTTGAACAATTCTCTTCCCTCAACTTCCCAAGTAGCTGGGACTACAGAAGCCTGCCACTGTGCCTGGCTAGTATTTTTTTTTTTTTTTAAACAGAGTCTCAAGCTGTCACCCTGGGTAAAGTGCCATGGTGTCGTAGCTCACAGCAACCTCCAACTCTTGGGCTCAAGCGATCCTCCTGCCTCAGATTTTCTATCTGTAGTAGAGACGGGGGTCTCAAACCTGTGAGCTCAAGCAATCTACCTGCCTTGGCCTCCCAGAGTGCTAGGATTACAGGTGTGAACCATTGTGCCCAGCCTTTTTTAAAAATTTTATTTTTAGTAGCATCAAGGACTCACTCTTGCTCAGGCTGATCTCGAACTTCTGAGCTCAGGTGATCCACCTCCCTGGGCATCCCACAGTGTTAGGATTACAGGTGTGAGCCACCATATCTGGCCTTGTCCTACAAGTTTAAAAGAGGAAAACATAAATATGAACTCACCTGATGATTTTATTATCTATTTTAGGTTACATAAAATATACAGGGTCAGAAAGGGTAAGCAAGCAGCAGAACCCATCTGCTAAGTGATCTTAACTCTGTTGTACAGTATAGTATAGATACATTTCCTGTGTAGTTAAAGGACTCCCACCAATCAATAATAAAATGATTGATGGCTCCACTAAAAACGAAGAGTTCATTTTACGGAGAAATGAATGCAAGTGGCTTTTAAATATGCGAAAGATGTAAAACCTCACTCGTAATAACAGATATATGCATTAATGTATTTAATACAACGAAATACCATTTTCCACCTACCAAAGTAGTAAGGAACAGAACTTTGATCGTATATTGCCTTGGGAAGCATGTGAAGAGTCAGACCCTCTTGCATAGTGATAGTAAAATTGTGAAGCCCCATGAAAGGCAATTTAGCACTATTCATTCAAATGCAAAATGCATATGCCTTTTAATGTGGCAATTCCAATTCTAGGAATCCATTTTATAAATCTACTTTCATATGTGTGAGGTGACGTATATACAAGGGTATTCATTGTGCCATTGTTCATACTAGCAAATATTAAAAATACATTAATTGTGTATTAATGAAGAACTGGTTACACGTATTACCAGTACATATGCTTGTATGTACATATGTCATCTATTAAATTCAGGAAGTGAGAAACAGAAGTTTCTCCTAGGAAGGGAAAAAGAAGGATCAAAGGACAAGGTGTGAAGGGTATTTATTTTTACTGTAAAAACTGTGTGCACCTTACATACGTCATACATTACATAGACTAAGCACATAAAAGCAGGGCAGCCTCCCCTGGCCTCATCACAGCATCCCCCAAGAGACAGTCAAAACCACCGTCAGTTGTGTTAGGGTAGGCTAACCACTATAATAAATTTCAATGGCTAACTGCAATGAAAGTTCATTTCTCATCTCACACAACAATCTCACATAGTTGTTCCTCGCCAGATAGCAGCTTTCCTCCGAAAAGTGAACTAGAGACGCTTGTTCCTTGTGTCTTGTAGCTCTGCCATCACACAGACAAAAGAAATTAAGTAATACCTGCTCAAGGGTGTTATGGGCCAATCCGTGGCACTCACTACTATGTCACCTCACATTCAACTTTCTAGCAACTGGTCATGCAGCTAAACACAAAGAAGCCTGGGAAGCAGGATCATTCAGGGTAACAGAATGGAGTTGTGGGCAGGTAGAAGTCAATAACCTGTACTAAAATGTGTTTGAGCTGTGTGTCCAGGTCATCAGCTAGATTCGTTGGTCTCTACTAAAACTAGGAAAACCTAGCTGGACAAGGTAACACATGCCTGTAGTCCCAGCTACTCAGGATGCTAAGGCAGGAGGATCACTTAAGCCCAAGAGTTTGAGGTTGCTTTGAGCTAGGATGCCATAGCACTCTTTTGGGGTGACAAAATGAAACCCTGTCTCAAAGAAAAAGTATTAATTTGGCCGGGTGCAGTGGCTCACGCCTGTAATCCTAGCGTTCTGGGAGGCCAAGGCAGGTGGATTGCTTGAGCTCACAGGTTCGAAACCAGCCTGAACAAGAGCAAGACCCTTGTCTCTACTAGACATAGAAAAACTGAGGCAAGAGGCTTGGTTGAGCCCAAGAGTTGGAGGTTGCTGTGAGCTATGACAGCACAGCACTCTACCAAGAACAGCAGCCTGAGACTCTGTCTCAGAAAAAGAAAAAAAAGTATTAATTTTACGGTGGCTCACTCTGGGAGGCCCAGGTGGGTGGATTACCCTGAGCTCACAGGTTCAAGACCAGCCAGAGCAAGTGCAGACCCCATCTTTAAAAATAGCCGAGCATTGTGGCAGGTGCCTGTAGTCCCAGCTACTTGGGAGGCTGAGGCCAGAGAATCACTTGAGCCCAAGAGTTTGAGGTTGCTGTGAGCTATGATGCCAAAGCACTCTACAGAGGGTGACAAAGTGAGACTGTGTCTCAAAAAACAAAACAAAAACAGTATTAATTTTAATGTAGACTAATTTATCAAGCTTTTTCTTTATATTAGGTTATTTGTTTTCATATTTTTGTGTTTTGTGAGTTCTCTGTATATTCCGAGTGAAGCCTTTTGCCAGATAGGTGACTTACCCTTCACTTTCTTGACAGTGCCCTTTGTAGAACAGTTTTTAATATCCATGAAGATGAATTTATCATTTCTGTCTTTTATGAATTTCATTTTTGGTATCATGTGAAAGAACTTGGCCTAACCCAAGGTCACAAATATTTTCTTTAATTTTTTTTCTGGAAAATTTTATAGCTGTACATTTTACATTTAAGTCTGTGCTTCATTTTGGGTTAGATTGTGTGCGAATGATGAGTGGAGGTGCTTTTCAGTTTTGCTTTGCTATTTTTTGCCTATGGATGTCTATTTGTTCCATCCCCATTTCTTGAAAAGACTATCCTTTTTCCATTAAGTCGTCTTTGCACTTTTGTCAAAGATCACTTGATCAGAGGTGCTCCTGTTGCTGCTCATGCTGAATCCAGAATGACAGCCAGACGTGAACTGGAGGATGAGCACCAGACGCTGACTGGGTCTGCAGATCACACAGAGGAGGAAGAGGAAGGGAGGAAGTAGCAGATTACCTAACAACAGTGAGAGAACAGTTCCAGCAGCAGGTGAAACGTGTGAAGGTCCTGGAGAGACCACAGTTCAGTGATGAGCCTGTATCCTCCAGATGACAGACAGAAGAGGATTGCACAGAGGAACTCTTTAACTTCTTGCCCACAATGGGCCACTGCAAGACCCATAAATTCCCTAACAGACTCATTCACCCCAGCCTTCATCACCTGTGCATTAGGATATTTCCCTGTGGCTTTAAATATGCCATTTATTTCTAATACGTGTAACTGTTACATTTGTGTGACCCTCATGGATTTGGCTTAGGCAAATAGACAAGTAGCTTCAATGTAATTAGCAATGGTTCCTTCCTAATAAAGTTCTGTGATCTGCCGAAAAAAATAATCAATTGATTATATTTGTGTAGGTCTTTTTCTGGACTGTGTTCTGTTCCTCTATTCTGTCTATCCTTTTGCCAAAGCAGTACTACACTTTCTTGATTGTGTAGTTTTATGCTAAATCTTGAAATCAGGTAGCATCAATGTTATTCATTTTCAAAATTGTTGAGGCTATTCTAATTCCTTTGCTTTTCCATATAAAATTTTAGATTCCGCCTGTCAATATCTATCTAAAAAATCCTCCTTTTTTTTTTGATACAGCATCCTACTTTGTCACCCTTGGTAGAGTCCCGTAGCGTTATAGCTCACAGCAACCTCAAACTCTTGGGCTCAAGTGATTCTCTTGTCTCAGCCTCCCAAGTAGCTGGGACAACAGATGCCTGCCACACACCTGGCTATTTTTTAGAGACAAAGTCTCACACCCATGAGCTTAGAAGATCCACCTGACTCAGCCTCCCAGAGCGCTAGGATTATAGGTGCCACCTTGCCTGGCCAAGAATCAACATCTTAATATTGAATCTTCCATACTCCAACACAGTTTATCTTCTCATTCACTTAGATCTTCTTTGATTTCTTTCATTAAGGTTTTGTAGTTTTGGGTTTATGGGTCCTATACATATTTTGTTAGACTTATGCTATCTCAATATTTCACTTTGGGAGTGTTTTTTTTTTTTTT
>NW_003852403.1:17554745-17563066 GCF_000181295.1 Otolemur garnettii
GTAGCTGGGACCACAGGCGCCCGCCACAATGCCCGGCTATTTTTTGGTTGCAGCCGTCATTGTTGTTTGGTGGGCCCGGGCTGGATTCGAACCCGTCACCTTGGGTGTATGTGGCTGGCGCCTTAGCCACTTGAGCCACAGGCGCCGAGCCCACTTTGGGAGTGTTATTGTACGTTATTTTTTTTTTTTTTTTTTTGAGACAGAGTCTCACTCTGCCCTGGGTAGAGTGCCATGGTGTCATAGTTCATAGCAATCTCAAACTCTTGGGCTTGAGCAATCCTTTTGCCTCAGCCCACCACCACGCCTAACTAGTTTTTCTATTTTCAGCAGAGACAAGGTCTCACTCCTGCTCAGGCTGGTCTTGACTCCTGAGCTCAAGCAATCCACCCAGCTGGGCCTCCTAGTTTCCTAAGAAAGAATTACATTCTAATATTACCAGATAGACTATGAAAATACAATTGATTTTTTAATTTAGGTTTTTATTTTTAATTGACAAATAATAATTTTATATATTTATGGAGTACACTATGACATAAAATGTGATATTTTGACATATGTATACATATGTATACATTATGGAATATACCTGCACCAGTTTTGCAGTTATGTATGGCTGCTTTAGGGTCAAAACCAGGAGATAAAAAAGGGAGAAAAGTGGCAGACACTCCATGTGTGTCCTTCATCTTCAATGCTTCTTCCCAATATGCCTTCTAGTACTAATTCTTCAGAGTCCTCAAGAAGTTGTTTTCTATATCTTATCCAGAGTTTTTAGGTGTAATCATTGGGAAAGACAGGCTATGAAGGGCTTACTCCATCTTAGTCAGTATTGGAAATCTTGAAAAGTCTTATTGATCATGTCATACTTCTCTACTACAAAAATATATATTTAAATAAGAATTTAATTTAAAAGTATTTTTCCTGGTCAGGCACAGTGGCTCATGCCTGTAATCCTAGCACTCTGGAAGGCCAAAGTGGGGGGATTGCCCGAGGTTTGAGACCAGCCTGAGCAAGAGCAGGACCTCGTCTCTAAAAATAGCTGGGCATGGGCAGTGCCTGTGGCTCAAAGGAGTAGGGCGCTGGCCCCATATACCGGAGGTGGCAGGTTCAAAACCCAGCCCTGGCCAAAATAATAGCCGGGCATTGTGGCGGGGTGGATTGCCTGAGCTCAGGAGTCTGAGACCCACCTGAGCCAGAGTGTGACCCCCTTCTCTAAAAACTTGCCAGGCATTGTGGTGGGCACCTGCAGTCAGCTACTTGGGAGGATGAGGCAAGAGAATCACTTGAGACCAGGAGTTTGAGGTTGCTGTGAGCTATGATGTCACAGCACTCTAATGAGGGTGACAAAGTGAGACTCTGCCTCAAAAAAATATATACATTTTTCCTGAGTGTGAAAACATTTCTTCTAGATTAGTGGTTCTCAGCCTTCCTAATGACGCGACACTTTAATGCAGTTCCTGTGGGTCGCGACCCACAGGTTGAGAACTGCTGTTCTAGATTGAGCTGTTGTTCTCATTATTATTATTATACATCTTGTCAAAATAACATTGATATAATCCTGTTAAATACTAAGAAAAAAATAAAATTGTATTGGAAATGAATTTCTTAACAAAATAAATGGAACTTTAAAATCTTTTTTTCAATTAGTTTAAGCATCTGTGAATAGATATTAGTTATTACTAGCATGAGACAGGTTAAGTCAGCTCTGAAAAACCTTGCCCACATACATATTCATATAAACAAACATAAATGGAGGGAATTATCTTATAGCTACGTTACCCAGTTCTTGGAACTGCTTTCTAGTTACATGCCCCAAATCACAAAATTTCCTATTTTCAAAAAATTGTTAATGATCTACTAGCTGACAGTTTGATTAGTTTCTTCTTTGGTTTTTTGGAAAGCAAAGAATTGGAAACCACCTGGTTTTCAAAAGGATTTGTTACTCAGTCACTAGAGTCATTGACCTAATCGTTTCGTGAGAAGTTTTGCATGACTTACCAACCATTAACTGTACCCGATTATCTTCTATTAGAGACTCTTTGTGTAAGAAAGTTTGGGGAATATTAAGTATCATTAAATTCAATATGACACAACATTTTTGATAAAATTATTTTATCAAGTACCTTCCATATCTTTTTTCTCAAAATCTTGAAGTATCAGATTTAGTTCAATGGATATAACAGTGATGTCCAATAGAAATATACTGAGTCATGTCTGTAATTTTAATACAGCTTATAGCCATACAACTATTAAAAGAAACAATTTTGCTATTTATTTAGGTCAATATATAAAAATATAATTTCAACATATAATCAATATATAAAATTTACAATCTTTTTGTTTTTTCCTTTAAAATAAAAAATTTGACTAGACAGGGTGGCTCACACCTATAATCCTAGCACTCTGGGAGGCCAACGTGGGTGGATTGCTTGAGCTCAGGAGGTGGAGACCAGCCTGAGCAAGAGTGAGACCCTGTCTTTAAAAATTAGCCGGTGAGGCTCTGCACCTGTGGCTCAAGCTGCTAAGGCACCAGCCATATACACCTAAGGTGGCGGATTCAAATCCAGCCTGTGCTCGCCAAACAACGACAGCTGCAACCAAAAAAATAGCCAGGCATTGTGGCAGGCACCTGTGGTCCCAGCTACTTGGGAGGCTGAGGCAGGAGACTTGCTTGAACCCAGGAGTTGGAGGTTGCTGTGAGCTGTGATGTCACGGCACTCTACCTAAGTGGACAGCTTGAGGCTCTGTCTCAAAAAAGAAAAAAAAAATTAGCCAGTGAGTGATGCTACCCAACAAATTCAAATATTGTGACCTGATGGTTTGTACTCTCACATTAACCTGAAATTTAAAAAAAAAAAAAAGAAGTAGAGAAAAAAAAAGACAAAATCTCACATGCCCCAATCCTCTAACTTTTGGAGGCATAATGCCTTTTTTTTTTTTTTTTGAGACAGAGTCTCAAACTGTCACCCTGGGTAGAGTGTCATGGCATCACAGCTCACAGCAACTTTGAACTCTTGGGCCTAAGCAATTCTCTTGCCTCAGCCTTCCAAATAGCTGGGATTACAGGTGCCCACTACAACACCTGACTATTTTTTGTTTGCAGTTGTCGTTGTTTAGCAGGCCCCGGCAGGTTCAAACCCACCACCCTTGGTGTACGTGGTGGCGACATACTGACTGAGCTACAGACGCCGCCCTTAATGACTATTGAAATATGGGGAGGGGGTGGGGAAGGGGAGGGGAGAAGGGCGGCTGGGTGGTGGGAGGGTGACCGGAAAGATCACCTATATATCTGTCTAACAAGGGTACAAATGAACTTTTCTAGAACTAGAATATAAATGTTTTGACACAATGACTAAGCAAATGACATGAAATCTATGTGAACCAGCTTGATGAAAGTATTTCAAATTGTATATGAAAACACTACACTGTACCCCATGTTTGCATTAATGTATACAGCTATCATTTAATAAAAAATGACTATTGAAATATGTCTTTCTCATGTTAAATTTAATTTTGTGTAATATATACATAGTATTACTTTTTTTTTTGTAGAGACAGAGTCTCACCTTATTGCTATCGGTAGAGTGCTAGGGCATCACACAGCTCACGACAACCTCCAACCCCTGGGCTTAGGCGATTCTCTTGCCTCAGCCTCCTGAGTAGCTGGGACTACAGGCGCCCACCACAATGCCCAGCTATTTGTTGTTGTTGTTGTTGCAGTTTGGCCAGGTTTGAACCCGTCACCCTCGATATATGGGGCCGATGCCCTACCCACTAAGGCACAGGCACCACCCCCCAGTATTACAATTATAGACATATAAGTAGTATTAATTAAAAAAATAAATAAATAATAGCCATGCATCACGATGGGCAGCTGTAGTCCCAGCTACTTGGGAGGTTGAGGCAAGAGGATCTCTTGAGCCCAAGAGTTTGAGATTGCTGTGACTATGATGCCACGGCACTCTACGGAGGGTAACAAAGTGAATTGGTCTCAAAAATAAATTAAATTAAATTTCAATTCCTCAGTTACATTAGCCACATTTGAAGTGTTCAATAGCCAGATGTAGCTGGTGGTTACTGTATTGAGCAGCGTAGGTATAGAAAATGTCTCCTACATAATCTAACAGGGCTAGTCTTCATTATCAATCTAATTATTAAAAATTATATTTACATTAGAGAATCTTCTTTTATTTATTTGTTTGTTTATTTATTTTTGAGACACTGTTGACCAGGCTACAGTGCCCATGGCATCATAGTTTACAGCAACCTCAAACTCCTAGACTCAAATGATGTTCCTGCCTAAGCCTCACTAGTAGCTGGGACTACTGGTACCCACCATAACGCCTGGCTAGTTTTTCTGTTTTTAGTAGAGATGGGGTCTTGCTCTTGCCCAGGCTGGCTTTGAACTCCTGAGCTCAAATGATCCTCCTGCCTCTGGTTCCTAGAGTGCTCGGATGACAGGTGTGAGCCACCTTGCCCAGCCAAAAGTTATTTTTTTAACAAAAATTATGTTAATATTCACTTTGAGAGCTATTATAAAAAGCATTTTATAAGGATGCATCCTCAAATATAGGTTTCTGTAAGACATATGCTAGAAATTAAAGACAAAAATAGGTTTCTAAAAGCAGCCACAGAGTAAATCAACTTTGGTCTAATATAAATCAATTTGTTTTTTGAGGCCAGGCATGGTGGCTCTGGAGTATCATCCTAACAGTCTGGGAGGCTGAGGTAGGAGGATTGCTTGAGCTTAGGAGTTTGAGACCAGCCCGAGCAAGAGTGAGACCCCTCCTCTGTAGGAGACTGAGCACCAGGCTTATAGAAGCGGCCACTGGTTCTTAAGGCAGGCGCTGGGAATGAGACAATCTCTTTGCCAGCATGGAGACAAGCCCTCAAGCAACTGCATGCATTAATAAGATAAGATCAGTGATTCGTTAGCAGGCAGGTGTTGAACCTTGGACTTTTCTGGTGCAGCAGGGTGGGAGTCGAGGCCATGGGGGAAGAGCACCTAGCGATCATTAAGCATGTGCACCTAGTAAGTGGGTCCCCACACCTGTTGTATAATGCTTCAATAAAAGGCCACAACAGAGGTTACTCGGGGCTCTCCCTGGAATGGTGGGAAGCCCACTTCTCTTGCTGGCTGATACCTTCCATCCATGTCCTGGCTGCTTTTATTCGCCCACAGACAGGGTGCCCACAGCGGGCACTGACACCTGTCTGTACTAAAAATAGAAAAATTAGGCAAGGTCATGGTGGGCACCTATAGTCCCAGCTACTCAGGAGGCTGAGGCAGGAGAATGGCTTGAACCCTGGAGTTTGAGGTTGCTGTGAGCTATGATGATGCCATGGCATTCTACTCAGGGTGACAGAGTGAGATTCTGTCTTAAAAAGTAAAAAGTAACTGGGTGCAGTGGCTCACGCCTGTAATCCCAGCACTATGGGAGGCTGAAGAAAGAGAATTGTTTGAGCTCAGGAGTTTGAGACTCCCCTGAGCTAGAGTGAGATCCCAGCTCATTAGAAAAAAAAAACCAGCCTGGGGCCTGGGAGAGCACCTGTAATTCCTGGGGCCTCTGGAGACTGAGGCAGTGGGATGCCCACAGCCCAAGTCTGAGGTTGCAGTGAGCTATGACGCCATTGCATTCTGCTCAGGGGCATAGGGTGGGACTCTGTCTCAACAACAACAAAAGCAAAGAAATAAAAATAAAAAACAAGCAAGAAATAAAAAAAGTAAAAGATAGAAGAAATAATTAGCTTTATTAACTTGCATTGCTTCAACTACCTGTTGGAGCCCTAGACGAACCCTCCCCACTCCTCCTCCTTTTCCCCTTTGAAACAAAGAACGCAAAGGATATAGTTCACCCCACTTCTGAAGAATTTCAGGCCAAAGGACCCTAACCCACCAAAGCCCTCCTGGCAAGCTGTGGAATTGCCTACTCCCTAACAGCCCACATGAAAAGCGTCTCTAACTGCTACAGGGTGCAGACACCATCTTTGCTCCACCCAGGCGGGGTGCTATCCTTTTCAATAAACCCGGCCTGAAGGTCTCCGTTCTAGTCTCCTCTCTAGGTGCTGTCACGTTCATCTTTCACTACCATTGTGGTGGGGTTTTTTTTCCCCCAGCCAATGACCCATCCTGGGGATTAGTACTATAATTGGAAAGAAAATTCTAAACTTAAATTCATAAGGTGAGCTATGTTAAGCCTTACAATATTTCTTATTAAAGCTCTCTTTGCTTTCTCATACTTTCCTTCATGAACAGCGCATTCTTGGGCATGTGTTGAGGGATAAAAGATGTGAGGTTGTGAAGCAAGGATCACTACCACTTCCATCATCCACACCGATTTTAGAGCATCTCAACAAGACTAATATATTCTATTTATAAATCAGTGAGTCTTCCTAAACAGAAATATAGTTAAGTCTGGGAGAAGCAGGAAACTCTAATAAGTAAGGATTTATGGCACTTTGATTAACATTAAAATTGTTTCCAATTACCTATTGGCTTGGCCCCTTAGGAGTTCTCACCCTTGAAACATTGTCACACTGTCGTCACATTCAGCATGGAGGTTAGGAGTGACTTTTCTGTGTACAGTGGGACAAGTACTGAGGGAGAAGTGGGGAAGGATAGCCTGAGTCAAGCTGTGAGAGGGTAAACATGGAAGTTGAAGGTGTGGCAATAGAATTTCCTAAAATTCTACGTGTCTACGTAACTGTTGGAAAGTCTTCCCATTCTCCAGTTTGACAACCTTGGTTCTAAAATATGAGTTCCTGGGGTGGCATCTGTGGCTTAAGGAGTAGGGTACCGGCCCCAAATACTGGGGGTGGTGGGTTCAAACCCGGCTCCGGCCAAAACTGTAAAAATAAATAAATTAATTAATTTAAATAAAATATGAGTTCCTCCTGTCAATGAATTTGTGTTATTATATTTATTCCTTTCCTGTCTTCCCCTCTCTTAGCGCCAGACATGGCAGATAAGGGTCATTCAATAGACTTTGGCCTCTAAATGGGCACAATGAGACTCTGCTAGAAGCAGGGTCCCTCTGCCTGGACAGGGAGGAATAACTACAGTCAAATTCCTGCTTCCTAATTCTCCATTATGTGTATTTATTTCCTGTAGGCCATCTTATACCATCTCATTACTTCAGAAGGCAGCATCATGTGAAACAAACCATTCCTTTCTAAGTACTCTAACTTCAACATACATTTGTTGAAACTTGGCAAAAGCTCTATATTTCTTGGAGTGTGTGTGTGTGAGGGAGATAGTCCAGATGAGGAAATAGATTCTCGTATAGAAAACTCAAATACCAGACTGTCTTGTTTTAAGCAACACCTATTCTCCTGAAGATCTCACATCAATTCAAGCCTCACGTTTTTCAAGACTGATGTGGACAAAGGACTGAGATGAAACACTCTGTGTTTAGAAGCTGAAGTGGGAACAATATTTGCAATAAATTCAGCTCCTCAGTTTTGAAATCTCGTAATCCTTGATGAATTTTTCAATTCAGGAAATATACATTTTTTTTCCAAATTCACACATTCAAAGAACATTTATTTATCAATACCTTATTATCACTGGATTTCACCATCTTATAATTTAAATTCTCGGTGCATCTGCACAATCTGAATACTGTAGCTAAATTAACTGGGTTTTTGGTTGTTGTTTATTTTTTCAGACAGTCTTAACTCTGTTGCCCTTGGTAGAATACTACGATATCATACCTCATGGCAACCTCAAACTCTTGGGCTCAAGTGATCCTCCTGCCTCAGCCTCCTGAGTAGCTGGGACTACAAGCAGCCTCCACAATGCCCAGCTAGTTTTTCTATTTTTAGTAGAGACAGGGTCTCACTCTTCCTCAGGCTGGTCTAGAACTCCTAAGCTCAAGCAATTCACCTGCCTTGGCTTCTTGAAGTGCTAGGATTATAGGCATGAGCCACTGCACCCTGCCTGAATTAAATGTTTTGAGGAGAGCCCTTTAGTCCATAAATTAAACATCTAGGTTCACCAGAGCTTAGCAGAGTGTGAGGCACTTAGAAGATGGGCAACAAATGAGTAACTCTGTGGTACACGTAAATATGGTGGAAATCAGGCAGTTTTAGAAAATCCTGGGCTTGGCGCCTGTGGCTCAAGCTGCTAAAGCACCAGCCACATACACCTAAGGTGGCAGGTTCGAATCCAGCCCGGGCCCGCCAAACAACAATAATGGCTGCAACCAAAAAATAGCCGGGTGTTGTGGTGGGCGCCTGTGGTCTCAGCTACTTGGGAGGCTGAGGCAGGAGACTCGCTTGAGCCCAGGAGTTGGAGGTTGCTGTGAGCGTGATGCCATGGCACT
>NW_003852403.1:17563567-17565275 GCF_000181295.1 Otolemur garnettii
CCTGTAGTCCCAGCTACTCGGGAGGCTGAGGCAAGAGGGTTGCTTGAGCCCAAGAGTTTGAGGTTGCTGTGAGCTATGATGCCACAGCACTCTACCCAGGATGACTGAGTGAGATTCTGTTCCTTCCCCCCAAAAAGAAGGCAGAGGAGGGAGCTGGTTCTTATCTCATCCAGTCTTTCCCCCTCAGACCAATGGGAGCCAGACATGGGAAACGCAAAAAAACTTAACAAGATGAGCTGGACAGGGGTCAGTCTGAAAACACACTCAGCATTGCCAGGGGTATGGGACCCTGAGCCACAGGAGGATTGTACACAGAGCAGCAGGTCTCCTCTCAGCTTCAGAGCCTCAGGCTGTGTGTGAGCTGGAGACTGGGAAGGTAACCTGAATCGAAATGTAGCATTCTAAAGTTTAAGTAATGCAATAGAAGACAACAGCAGCAAAAATGCTCTCAGTGAATCTTTGAGGGGGTTGTTCAGAAAGACGTGAACAACCTGGTTGGAACTAGGCCAGCAGTGGTTTCCAATCTCACTAGTTATGAAAATCTTCTGGGAATTTAATGCTGAGGTTGGACCTCAGACTAATTACACAGGAATTTCTAGGTGTAGAATCCAGGTATCAGTATTTTAAAAGCAGTCAAGCATGGTAGCATGTGCCTGTAATCCACTCACTCTGGGAGGCTGAGGCAGGAGGATTGATTACTTGAGGTCAGGAGTTGGAGACCAGTGTTGCAGAGGGAACGGCTTGAAAAACAAAATGGCAAAAAAAATTTTCTGTCTCCTTCACTTTTTGGGAACTGACACCTGCATCCCTACCTCAGACCTGGGGCCGTATAGGGCAGGGAATGTCTCTTCTTTGTGCCACAAGTGATAGCTCAAGGGAATCATCTGTGCAGAGGTCACCAGATCCTCTTAGCTAAAGATGGGATTAATCTGAGTGGAGGTCACAAGAATCGTGCAGAGTCCAGGAGATTGCTTTGGCCCAAAATGGGATTATGGGATAGAACCTTTAAAAGCTCTGTGCTTCTGTTCAGAAGCAGGAATTTAAATTTTGAGACCATTGGTCATTTTTCTCCTTTGCTAGAAGCTTCTCTTTCCTTTTCCTCAAACCACTTGTCCCTCTTTTTCTGATGTTGCTTTGGAAGGCAAGTGCTGAACTTTTGGCAAGAATAGCCTGAGCAAGAGTGAGACCTCATCTCAACTAAAAACAGAGAAATCAGCAGAACTAGTGGTGGCCGCCTGCAGTCCCAGCTATTAGGAGGCTGAGGCAGGAGAATTGCTTGAACCCTGGAGTTTGAGATTGCTGTGAGCTAGGCTGAGGCAATGGCACTCTAGCTTAGGTGATGGCTAGAGTGCCATGCCACCATCATAGCTCATAGCAACCGCAAACCCTTGGGCTGAAGTGATCCTCTTGCCTCAGTCTCCCAAGTAGTTGGGACTTTAGGCGCCTGCCACAGTGCTTGGGTAGTTTTTTTTGTTTTAGTAGAGATGGGGGTCTCACTCTTACCCAAGCTGGACTCTGAACTCACAAGTTCAGCCAATCCACCTGCCTCGGCCTCTCAGAGAGCTAGGATTATAGCGTGAGCCACCTTACCTGGCTTATGGGCCTCAAGTTCGTTTTTTTTTTTTTTTTTTTTTTGAGACAGAGCCTCAAGCTATCTCCCTGGGTAGAGTGCCATGGCATTACAGCTCACAACAACCTCCAACTCTTG
>NW_003852403.1:17567088-17626584 GCF_000181295.1 Otolemur garnettii
TTTTTTTTTTTTTTTTGAGAGCCTCAAGCTATCACCCTGGGTAGAGTGCTGTAGTATCACAGTTCATAGCAACCTCCAACTCCTGGGCTCAAGAGAGTCTCCTGCCTCAGCCTCCCAAGTAGCTGGGACCACAGGGACCCACCACAACGCCCAGCTATTTTTTGGTTGCAGCCGTCATTGTTGTTTTGGCGGGCCCGGACTGCATTCGAACCTGCCACCTTAGGTGTATGTGGCTGGCGCCTTAGCCACTTGAGCCAACAGCACCAAGCGTAAAGGTTTTCTTTTAATAGTACATACAGTAAAATGCTCAAGTATTAACTTACGTCTTGATGAGTTTTAATAATGCACACACCCATGCCACCACCATCCCAATCAATATATAGAATATTTTCATCTTCTCAGAAAGTATCCTCATGCCTTTTATGGTCAATTCTTATCCCTCTGCCTACCGATCTTCTGACAAATCATCATAGATCAGTTTTGCCTGGAATTGAACTTCACTGAAATGGAATTATATATGACACTCTTTCACGGTGATTTATTTTTTCTTTTTTGAGAATAAAGAAAAATTTATTACTTTCTTGGTAAAGGAAGAAAATGGCAGACCAATCCGAATTCTTGATTTTTAAGTACAGAGCTTTTAAAGGTTCTGATTAATCCCATAATCTCATTTTGAACTGAACTGATCTCTGATCTCCAAGATTTCTGCCCAGATGATTCCCTTCAGCTGTCTCCTGCTGCACAAAGAACAAAAGACATTTCCTGGGCGGTGCCTATGGCTCAAAAGAGTAGGGTGCCAGCTCCATATACCGGAGGTGGCAGGTTCAAACTTGGTTGGCCCGGGCCAAAAACTGCAAAAAAAAAAAAAAGACATTTCCCTGCCCCTCCAGACTACCGGTCTGAGGCAGGGAAGTAGGTTTTAGTTCTCAGAAAAATAGTGTTTTGTGGTTTTGAAGAGACAGAAAACATTTTCACCCTTTTTAAGCTACTCTGTTACATGTTCCCCACTGTCAGTTTTACCCTTCCGTATCTATGGGAGGAGGTGCAACATCATACTTACCTTGGGGTGCAAGGGAGGGTTTCTCAGAAACTATTTTTTTGAGGCACTCACTTTGTCATCTCCTGGGTAGAGTGCTGTGGTGTCACAGCTCATAGCAACTTCAAACTCTTGGGCTCAAATGATTCTCTTGCCTCACCCTCCTGAGTAGCTGGGATTACAGGCGCCCACCACAACACCTGGCTATTTTTAGAGATGTGAGTCTTGCTCTGGCTCAGGCTGGTTTCGAACCTGTGAACTCAGGCAATACATATGCCTCAGTCTCCCAGAGTGCTAGGATTACAGGTGTGAGCCACCCCGCCTGGCTGCTCAGAAACTATTTCTTAAGGCAGGATGCGCTAGCTCATAGCTGTAATCCCAGCACTCTGGGAGGCCAAGGCGGGTGGATTGCCTGAGCTCAGGAGTTCAAGAACACCCTGAGCCAGAGCGAGACCCTGTCTCTTAAAAAAAAAAAATAGCCAGGCATTGTGGAGGGTGCCTGTAGTCCCAGTGACTCAGGAGGCTGAGGCAAGAGAATCACCTAAGCCCAAGAGCTAGAGGTTGCTGTGAGCTGTGATGCCACAGCACTCTACCGAGGGTGACAAAAGTGAGACTCTGTCTAAAAAAAAAATAAAATCTCAAGAGAATTGCTTGAGCCCAAGAGTTTGAGGTTGCTGTGAGCTATGGCGCCATGGCAATTATCCTCAGAGCAACAGAGTGAGACTCAAAACATAAATAAAATAAAATAGGGTGGCACCTGTGGCTCAGTGAGTTGGGCGCCGGTCCCATATACCAAGGGTGGTGAGTTCAAACCCAGCCCCGGCCAAACTGCAACAACAACAAAAAGTAGCCGGGTGTTGTGGCAGGCACCTATAGTCCCACCTACTTGGGAGGCTGAGGCAAGAGAATCACCTAAGCCCGAGAGCTAGAGGTTGCTGTGAGCTGTGATGTCATAGTACTCTATCGAGTGTGACAAAGTAAGACTCTGTCTCTAAAAAATAATAAAAATAAAATGTCAACTATCCTTAGCCAGAGGAGGGCAAGTGACAATACTTTGTTTCACATTAGGTGGGTTCCATGTGATTTTCATTCTAGATATAGGGCTTTGCTTACTTACTGGGTAACCCCTGCTACAAAGGAAGGTTCATTGTCATTCAGGTTCTAACTGGGGGTTCACTCAAGGAAGCTCATGTGTGAGCACAGGACATTATGTAACAGAAGTGCAGACGGCAGCAGTGGGAAGTAAGAAATCCCTTAATGGACACCACCACCACGGAGTAGCCAAAGGCTGCAATTCCTTGGGGAGCTGCTGGTCTGCCCCGCAGCTGCCTGCCCACAGCGTCCATCACCAGCATGCCATTCTCCATCTGTTGGCCTCTTTTCCTGGACTGCTGATGCCCATCATCCCATCATCCTCTAAGGCTTGTTCCTGGAGGATGGCATACATGCGAAAGAACTTGGCAGAGGCCGTCCTGGCCAGCAGCTCCTGGTAGAAGCCATGTTGTAACTCTAGATGCTCTCTCTATTCAGGTAAGACAAGTCTTTACCCAGCCTGAAAGGTATCTACTAACACAGGGTCAAACTGCCAATCATCCAAAGGATTGTGGCACTCACGTTGGGCCCCCTGTACCTCTCTGTCTTTAGATTACTTTGAGCACCCAGTTTCTTGCAAACAGAGTCCTCCCCCAAATGAGGCCCCACCAAATTCATGAAGGCAAGCACAAAAACAGTCCATTGCAAACCTCCCAAATAAGGTTCTGCAAATCCATCAAAGCCTTGTACTTGTAATGTGTGCATTCATGTAGGTGCCTTGTAAGAGGCTGAACCAAAGCTTTAGGTAGGAGAGTTGAGTGCATGAGATTTCTGTCTCTGCTTAGCTGCGCCATTCCAAATGTCAGAGCCCTAGTCTTTAGTTTTAAAGGGGATCCTGACACCTATTGAATCTCTGCTGTCAATTTGCACCTGGGGCTTCAGTAGGAAGGCATGGAACTTGGGCTCCTTCAATTGGGTCTCCACTTCATAGTGACCTTTTTACAAACAGGATCACGTGACTCCCCTGATGGAAACCTTGTGATGGCTTCCTATTACTCTTGGAATAAAATCTAGACTCCTCTCATGGTCAGTGAGGACCTGCATGCTTCTTAATCCTCTAGTATTGTCTCCCATTCTATTTCGAAGCTCATTATGATGGTGTTCTCATGACCTGGATCTCCTTTCCTAGACTCCTTCCTGCTTGGAGCCTTTGCACCACTGTATACCCCTGTTAATTCATACTGAACTTCAGGCATCATCTCAAATGTTATCACCTCTGAGAGGCGTTACCTGGTGTCTCCAGTTCCAAATTAGCTTCTTCTTTTCACTTCTGCCATTATCACAGTTAGTAATTACATATTTCCGTGTGTTTATTCTGTGCTACTTTAAAATTACCAGTTTCTGGCTGGGCACAGTGGCTCCCGCAGGGAACTCAGGAATTGGAGGTTGCTGTGAGCTAGGCTGATGACATGGCACTCTAGCCAGGGGCAACAGAGCAAGACTCTGCTCAAAAAAAAAAAAAAGGCAAATCAATAAAATTAAGAATATTACTGAAATAAAAGAATAAAGTTTATTCACATATAGTGAAAGATACCTTAAGTGCAGGTTACGGTGCCCATAGAATTTAGCCCAGGCCAGCTAAACAACAATGACAACTGCAACAAAAAAACCGTTGGGTGTTGTGGCAGGTATCTGTAGTCCCAGATACTTGCGAGGCTGAGGTAAAAGAATCACGTAAGCCCAAGAGTTTGAGGTTACTGTGAGTTGTGACGCCACAGCACTCTCCCAGGGTGACATAGGGAAACTCTATTTCAATAAAAAAGATACATTAAGTGCAGAATACCACTTACATTCTTTCATTCATTTTTTTCAATTAACAGATAATTTTGAGTTTCTGATTTGTGTTCTAACTCTAGGAATACAGAAGTAAACAAGGCAGCCTAGGTTCCTTCTCTCTTAGAGGTTGCATTTAGTAATGAATAAGTAAGTAGGCACATAAATGAACTGGGTAATCTCAAATATAGAGACGGAGGGTGACGGAGATTGGAGAATGACTACTTGACAGATGTCACAAAAGGCCTCTTTGAGGAAGTGACATAAGAGCTGATATCTGAGTGGGGAAACCAGGGAAAAGAAAGTTGTCCAAGAAGATAATGCAAAGATCCAGAGGCTGGAACTAGCGTGGCGAAGTTGAAGATCTGGAAGATAGTCTGCATAGCAGGCAGAGAGTGGGAGGTGATGAAGTCAGAGTGGTAGTGAAGGGCACATCATGGGTTTAAATAAAATAGTAAACATATGTTTGTATGCAGATTGAAAATTATCTGGAATGGCTATTTTGCCGGTGGGAACTGGAGGTGAGGGTCAGTAGGAGTCTTTTATTTATTTTCTATCTTCTAGTAGGGTTTGGATTTTTAAAGCATTTAAAAAATCAGAAAAATAGAAATTTGCTTCGAAGAAAAAAATGTTAATGCAGCGTTGAGTAGGAATCAAGGAAAGTATACACTGTACCTACCGATTTTGTACTTTAGGTAGAAGCTGAGGATTCCTTTGGTTCTGGTCCCTCTAGTGGTCATAATGATATAGTGCTGGCGACTATCTAAGCCCAAGCATCCAGTAAGAGTTAAAATACTGTGAAACCTCAATAGTAAGGTGACCAGATTTTAACATTGGTAAAGTGGGACACCATTGACCGGGGGCGGGGGGAGGGGGTGTTCTTAATTAAAAATTTGGTCTATATGGAGCAACAAAAATTTTCATAGAATGCAAAAAATTATGTATAGGGCAGTGCCTGTGGCTCAAAGGAGTAGGGCGCTGGCCCCATATGCTGAAGGTGGCGGGTTCAAACCCAGCCCTGGCCAAAAAAAAAAAAAAAATTATGTATAGTATTATTTTATTCTTTGGCATATTTTTCATTTGAGTGAATTTTTTTAGTAGATTGCTGTCATTGTTTAAAAGGTCATGAAATTTTTCACAAGAATTTGTTAAATTATATTGCACACAGAAAATGGCTTTCAAAGTCTCAACACTTAATTGTGATTTTTCTGATGTCCATACTTTCTGAGGAAAAATGCGTTCAGTCACAGCATTAGTTCCTGGTAAGGACAGCGCGTATCCCACAATTTTTAGTGCATTATTGTATGGAACATGGTTTGTTTCAAGATGATGAAATATTTCTAACCATTTGTTCTCTATTATGATTTTTGCTGATGCTCAAGATTTAACCTTTTCCTTATCAATATATTTTTTAAATAATGATACCTTGTAAGTCATAAGTGTCACTTTCAAGGCCAGAGCTAGACTTTTTGCCGCCACTATAAAATATAAATAATATGAGTACTGTCTGCTAAATTCACAAAATAAATAAATAAATGACTTACCTAAATTATCTGAATAGCTGATTTGTTGACATCACTTGTTTAACTAGCACTAGCCTGCAGTACAGTGTGTATCGTCTGAGAGACAGTTACAAAATGTTTACATCATTGCCAATGCCAAAAAATGCCCTTGTTCATTAAGTCCAAACAATGGTGGTTGAATTGATAAGCAGTTCTCAATAATCAGTTCTCAACAATTATTTGTTATTATTAAAGTTTAACATTATAAAATTAACAAAAATAATATAAAACTCATATCCTGGCAAAATAGCCACATGGCAGTGTTGGGACTAGAATTGCCGCTGAGAGACCACCACACACACGTAGACAAAACGTGCTTTATTTTGCACATATGCCTGGGCCAGTCTTCCCTTCAGCATGGCTGGAAAAAGGCGACCGCCTAGTGAAGCGAGCTGAAGTTTTTAAAGAGCATAGAGGAATTTCATCGGGTGTTTTGTCGGGCCAGGCTGCTATTGGCTGAGCTGTTTATAGTTAGGGACCCTCCGGTGGGGAGGGGGGGCTACTTGTTTGTTCCAGACAGTTTGGCTCCTTCTGAGCTAATTGTCCTTGCCTAGAAGCGAGGTAGGGAGCCAGTTTCCTGATACCATTCCATCTGGAGGACCTTGCCCAGGAGGGGAGTAGGGAGTTTACATTAGCCTTTTCATTTCCAAATGAAGTTACATTAACCTCTTCATTCCCAAATGGAGTTACATTAACCTTTTCAGCAGCCAAAAACCATATATTCCCTTCCATTGTCCTGCTGTTCTCTAGCTTGTCATGCATTCTTTCCAAAAATTGGGACTTTTTAAAAAACACCTGGGGACAAATTGTTAAAAATCAGGATGTGGGACGTCTGGTCACCTTACTCAACAGAAGTTTGAATTCTTGAAATCACTAATCTTTGCTAATAGAGGATGGGAAACCCCCCCCCCCAATTGCATAGCGATCACTACAGTCACTTATTGTGAATCAGGGGCCAGCTAGGTCTTTATTTTATTGATCGATCCATCGATTGAGATAGAGTCTTACTCTGTTGCCCAGGCTAGAGTGCTATGGTGTCAGCCTAGATTATAGCAACCTCAAAGTCCTGGTTCAAACAATCCTCTTGGCCAAGCATGTTGGTTCATGCCTGTAATCTCAACACTTGGGAGGCTGAGGTGTGTGGACTGCCTGAGCTCACAAGTTTGAGACCAGACTGAGCCAGAGACAGACCCTGTCTCTTAAAAAAAAAATAGCTGGGCATTGTGGTGGGCGCCTGTAGTCCCAGCTACTTCAGAGGATGAGGCAAGAGAATCATTTGAGCCTAAGAATTTGAGGTTGCTGTGAGCTATGATGCTACAGCACTCTACCGAGGGTGACTAAATGAGACTGTCTCAAAAAGAAAAAAAAATTCCTCCTACCTCAGCCTCCCGGAGCAGCTCGGATAAGAGGTACCTGCCACAATGCCGGGCTAACTAAAGATTTTTTGAAGAAACTTTGGGTGGGAAGCCTAATTTGACCTCTGAGTCATAAGTTCAGTCTTGTCTCATTAACTGTAATGCAAGTGCCGAATGGGAGTGATCCCTAAAATAGATTCCTTTTGTATCTCCCATAGCACTAGGCTCGAGTTATATTCTCAAAAAACTTTTGCTAAGCCATCAATCAGCTTGTGAATATTATTTTGTATTTATGTTTCACTTCCTTTTGGCAAACATTCATTTGGCAAGCTTGAGCACTCATGCAATCATGTGTTATCTGTGAATTTGTCCCTGAATCAAATGGATTCTTTGAATTTACCACAAAGGGTAGCTGGAATCTCTCTCTCTCTCTGCTGATTCCTTAGTCTCGGAGATTTGGAGAATGCATCCACAGACCACTATGAGTAAGTGAAAGGGTGGATTTTATTTATTTATTATTATTAGAGACAAGAGTCTCACCATGTCATGCTCAGTAGAGTGCTGTAGTGTCATAGCTCACAGCAACCTCAAACTCTTGGGTTTAAGTGATTCTCTTGCCTCAGCCTCCCAAGTAGCTGGGACTGCAGGTGTCTGCCACAACGCCTGACTATTTTTTGGTTGTAGTTGTTATTGTTGTTTGGCAGGCCAAGGCTGCATTTGAACCTGCCAGCTCCAGTGTATGTGGCTGGTGCCCTAGCCACCGAGCTACAGGCGCTGAGGCTCAATAATGGTATGTTAAATACAATTTATAGGAGGTCATGGGTTGGTACTGATTTCTTGCATTAGGCCCAATAAGCCAAACCAAAATGGGGTTTTAATGCTGAAGTGTTCCACATCACCAACTCAAATTTAAGTTGTTTATCCTATCTTCCAAGAAATTAAGAGAGATGGAGGGAGAAGGGACAATAGCCAAAACCCAAACAAGCCAGTTTTAGCCAGCATAATAAGGATAGAAAGTATACTTTATACTCTGCTTAAATCTTTTTTTTTTTTTTTTGAGACAGAGCCTCAAGCTGTTCCCCTGGGTAGAGTGCTGTGGCATCACAGCTCACAGCAACCTCCAACTCCTGGGCTCAAGCGAGTCTCCTGCCTCAGCCTCCCAAGTAGCTGGGACCACAGGCGCCCACCACAACGCCCGGCTATTTTTTGGTTGTAGCCATCATTGTTGTTTGGCTGGTCTGGGCTGGATTCGAACCCGCCACCTTAGGTGTATTTGGCTGGTGTCTTAGCCACTTGAGCCACAGGTGCAGAGCCCTCTGCTTGAATCTTTACAAGGAAAGTAACTTTGAAACAACCAACCTGCTTAGGTTCACAGCAAAGTTGAGTGGAAAGTAGAGTTCATAGACCTAGTCCCCTCCCCCCATGAACAACCTTCCCCACTCGACACCCTGGATACTTATTATTATTATTATTTTCTTCAGTTTTAGGCCAGGGCCAGGTTTGAACTCACCACCTCTGGTATATGGGGCCGGCACCCTACTCCTTGAGCCACAGGCGGCGCCCGATACTTATTATTCTTAATAAGGGATTAACAGCATCTGTCATTGCACCTGATTATAACGTCACACTATTTCAACAGCCTTTGAAAAATCATTGACAAATCCTAATCAACGACAGACCTTGGGTCAGGACGCTTGTCTTGCTCTGTCAGCCAGGTAAGGATTTTATTCAGCTATTCTACAGACGGAGGGGCTGAAATACAAGGTGGTTAAGGTTCTGGCAGGCTCCCTTTTCTTTCTACTGGATCTTAAGCAGGAGCGAATCAGTAAATTCTGCGGAGCAGGCCTTGAGAGCCTTTCTAGAACTAGGGCTTTGCGCCTTGGGAGCTCGGAGTTGGAGGAAACGGAAGGGAAAGGAGACGATTTCGTTTTGCATGACAGCACTTTGGCGCGAGATTGGAAAAGGGCAAAAAGAGAATCCGGAGAAGGGCACGTCTGCGTGCGGCCACGGGGGCCGGCGGAGCCCGCCTACGAACTGGCTAATTTCTGTCCTTGCTCGGAGCTCTGGGACTTGTGTAGCCTCTAGTTTTCCGGCCTTCCTCCTTTTCATCTGAACTGAATTTTAGTTGTTTTCTCTTCCCACTTCCAGACCACAGCATTTGATGTAAATCTAGCACTTCCGAAGGGCCCGGCCGCTGGCGACCGGAAGTAATAGGCGCATCTCGGGTTGCCCCGTGGGCGCCGTCCCCGCGATGCCTTGTGGGAGTTGTAGTTCTGGGGCCAGCGGCGCCACCAGGTGGAAGGAGACCAGATGGGTTTTCTGCTCACCTCCCAGCCAAGAGGCTGGGCGTCTGATCTCTGGGACTTGAGGTCCAAAGAGCTTAACTCTGCTGAAAAGTTTCACGTGATTTTTGCCATATACTTTGATATATATATATATGGTTTATATGTCTATTAGGTTTTCTTCAGTGAGTGTATGTAAATAAAAGTTACTTGCTCTTTTAAAAAACTATTTAAACCCTCCTTCCCCCAATGTTGGTATGCTTATATTGACTTCATGCAAAGAGTTCGAAAGGTATAAACTGAAATGAAACGCCTCCTTTCTGTTCCTGCCCTGTTCCTCTGTGAAACAATACTGCTTCTTTTTATTATTTTTTAAAAATTTTATTTAGACAGAGTCTCACTTTGTCGCCCTCTATAGAATGCATGGCGTTATAGCTCACAGCAACCTCAAACTATTGGGCTCAAGAGATCCTCAAGCCTCAGCCTCCCTAGTAGCTGGGACTACAGGCGCCCGCCACAACACCCTGCCATTTTTCTGCTGGGATTATTATTAGTAGGCTAGGCCTGGATTGAAGGCACCAGCACCAGTGTATGTGGCTGGCGCCCTAACCACTGACCTACGGGTGCCCAGCTGCCTGCCTCTTTTTAAAAGTAGATAACTCCAGAAAAAATTATAAATGCAAATGGATACTGTATTATTAAAAAATACACAAATGAGGTAACACTGTTCTCTACTTTCTTTTTCCTTATTTGATAGTACGTAGAGATCTTTCTATACGTGCACATAAAGAGCTATCTTACTCTTTTCAAAGGCTGTACAGTACCGGGTAATTCATCCTGTGATTACCATAATTTATTCATCTACTGCCTTTCTCCACCCTCTTGATGAGCATTTTGGCTGGTTTCATCTTTGCTTTTGTAAACAATGCTGCAGTGATCATCTCGAATATATTTTGGTGTACACCCACAGGCTAAATTTGTAGAGACAATTTGCCCAGTCAAGGATATATTTAATATATGTGTATGTGTTGATAAATACCATAAAATTGTCGAACTGTACCAATTTACATTCTTATCCAGCAGTGTATAAAAGTGTCTTCTTAGGCACTTCTGCTTTTTTTTCCTGACTTGCTAATCCGAGCAATGAACAACTTTATTTTCCTTTTATTTGAAGTTTCATAATTATTATTATTATTTTAGGCATACTCTTACTCAGTCACCCTGGGTCGATTGCATCATATACAACATTCTGTTGCTGTGCGTCACAGAACCTCAAACTCTTGGGGTCAAGAGATCCTCTTGCCTCAGCCTCCCAAGTAGCTGGGACCACAGACACCCACCACAATGCTCAGGTAGTTTTTCTACTTTTTTTTTTTTTGAGACAGACTCTTATTTTGTCACCCTCAGTAGAGTGCTGTGATGGTGTAGCTCACAGCAACCTCAAATTCTTGTGCTCAAGCAATCCTCTTCTCTCAGCCTCCCAATTAGCGGGGACTACAGGTGCCCACCACAACACAGGGCTATTTTTTAGAGACACAATTTTGCTCTTGCTCGGACTGGTCTTAAACTCATGAGCTCAAGCAATCTACCTGCCTCAGCCTCCCAGAGTACTAGGATTATAGGTGTGAGCCACTATGCCCAGTTTTTCTATTTTTAGTAGTGACTGGGTCTCACTCTTGCTCAGGCTGATCTTAAACTTCTGAGCTCAAGCAGTCCACTCTCCTCAGCCTCCCAGAGTGCTAGGATTACAGGTGTGAGCCACTGTGCCCAGTCTAGTTTCATAATTATTAATAAAGTCACAGTCATATTTGTATTTTATGGTTTAAAAAAAAAAACCAGAATCTCATTCTGTTGCCTGGGCTAGAGTGCCATGGCATCAGCCTTAATTATTAATAAAGTCACAGTCATATTTGTATTTTATGGTTTAAAAAAAAAAACAAACCAGAGTCTCATTCTGTTGCCTGGGCTAGAGTGCCATGGCATCAGCCTTGCTCATAGCAACCTCAAACTCTTGGGCTCAAGAAATCCTCTTGCCTTGTCCTCCCTAGCAGCTGGGACTACAAGTGCCACCACTCCTGGCTAATTTTTCTATTTTTAGTAGAGGTGGCATCTGGTCTTACTCTTGCTCACGTTGGTCTTGAACTACAAGGAATCCTCTTGCCTCAGCCTCCCAGAGTTAGGATTACAGCCCCCCAGACCCAGCTTGCATTTTCTGTTTATTGGACATTTATATTTCTGAAAGTGGTCATAGTCTTGGTCCAGTTTTCTGTTGGGCTGTTCATCTTTTCCCTCTTGATTTGTCTGCACTTGTAAGTTAATGAACTTAGTCTTTTGTTTGTTATGAAATTCCTTTCTTTGGACATTATTTGCCTTCTGGTTTTGCTTTTGTATTTTTTGGTCATACAAATGTGCTTAATTTTTAGATAATCATGCTTTTAGTTTTTTCCTATGGCTTCCTACAATTTTCTGCAATTTATTTTGGTATAAGGAGAAGTGACTCTAGCTTTATCATTTTTTCACAAGATTATATGATGGACCCCTCAGGATTTTTGTTACCTTTATAGCTAGGGAGAAAAACCAGTGAACATTAAAAATATATACCTACTACAAAGTGATGCAACATTTTCAGGTTAATTAAGGGGAAAAGAGTAGAAATAATTAAATGGAACTCCAACTCCTCAAAAGATCTGCTAATCTTGCATTATTGCTTTTTCTGAATAATATGCAAAAAGGGTTCTTCGCTTTTATTACAATGAATAATAAAAACTTTTCTAATCAATACATTAAAAAAAAAACACAGGGTGGAATGCTATGCCGCTTTTAAAAGAATGGGGCAATTGGCGGCACCTGTGGCTCAGTGAGTAGGGCACCGGCCCCATATACTGAGGGTGGTGGGTTCAAACCTGGCCCTGGCCAAACTACATCAAAAAGATAGCCGGGTGTTGTGGTGGGCGCCTGTAGTTCCAACTACTCAGGAGGCTGAGGCAGGACAGTCACCTAAGCCCAGGAGTTGGAGGTTGCTGTGAGCTGTGATGCCACACCACTCTACAGAGGGTGACATAGTGAGACTCTATCTCTACCGAAAAAAAAAAAAATGGAGCAATTAAGTGAAAAGGAGAAAAGAACATCAAGAGTCAAAAGAGCGAGTCACTCAGTAGGTCCTCGTTCAGCTATTTCCTGTACAGGAGCTTTATATGACACCGGCCAGTGAGACGTCCCTGCCATCCAGCTTCTTCCTCAGCTCTTTCTCTCCCTTCTCCTTCAGTTTGCTGGGAGCGTGAAAAGAGGACTGGGGATGCCCCAACCCCCTTCTGCCCAGGGCAAGTGCCTCACTGTCTCCTCTCTCTTCTCTCACCCCTTTGGCAAGAAGCAGATGCACATTTTGATGTTTGGATTGGATGCTGCTGGCAAGACAACCATTCTGAATAAACTCAAGTTGGGGGAGAGAATTACCACCATTCCTACCATTGCTTTAATGTGGAGACAGTAGAATGTAAGAACATTAGTTTCACAGTCTGGGAGGTTGGTGGTCAAGATAAAGTTAGGCCTCTCTGGAGGCATTACTTCCAGAATACCCAGGGTCTTATTTTTGTGGTACATAGCAATGATTGTGAAAGAATTCAGGAAAGAGCAGAAGAGCTGCAGAAAATGCTCCAGGAAAGTGAGTTGAAAGACGCAGTGCTGCTGCTTTTTGTAAACAAACAGGACTTGCCAAATGCCATGGCCATCAGTAAATGACAGATAAATTAGGTCTTCAGTCTCTTGGTCACAGAACATGGCATGTTCAAGCCACTTGTGCTACACAAGGAACTGGCCTGTATGAGGGACTTGACTGGCTTTCAAAATGTTAAATGAAACTGGATATCTAACCGAGGTAGGGTGACCAGATTTTAACATTTGTAAAGTGGGACAACACGGTGGGGGGGTGGGGGTGGGGGCGGGGCGGGGGCAGGGCCTGACAACAATGCAAACTTTGATAAGCAGTTCTCGATAATCACTTCTCAACAATTATTTGTTATTATTACAGTTTAACATTATAAAATTAACAAAAATAATATAAAACTCATATTCTGGCAAAATAGCCACATGGCAGCTGAAAACTGTATATTCCCTTCCTGTTCTCCCACCTGTTCGTGCATTCTTTCCAAAAACCAGGACTTTTTTGAAACGCTGTGGGTCACAGGACAAATTTTTAAAAAGCGAGACGTCTGGTCACCCTAAACCAAGGTCATGTTTGACAGAATTGATCTAGGCTTAATACAACAACATTAGTTTGCATCTTGGTTACTAAACAGTATCTGGGACTGGTTTGGGCAATATAAACTTATTTTGTTGCCAATTATTATTTACCAAGTACAATGTTGCTATTTAGCAATATGCTTGGTTATGAAGAAATTCTCCTCTTTTGATTTTACCTCCCCTTAGCCTAAATGCCTGGACATAGCTATTGTGAAACCTTCAAATAAGTCCATTTTGAATGTTTTTCGAGCCCACAACAAGTAATGTTTTAAAGTTATCCCCTTGCTACTTTACTGATACCTTTGTCATTTCTGGGACAGCCTGCTGATTTAAAAATGTAGCATTCCATTTGTATTTATTTCTCTTTCCTTTGCCAAAAAGATTTTCTAATACTAGTGGCTTGTACCAGCCAGGGAGATGCTCCAAAACCCTAGTCAGTTCTCTTGCACTGAGGAATTTATTTTTTCCCCCAGTGTTGATTCTTGGCCTCTGTCAGTCAAACTTAACTTTCATGTAATTTCGATTTGGTAGCTAATTATTTCTGTGCTGGTTGCAAAGAGTTCATATTGAGATGGTTTTTAATATTCAGCAGATTGTCTTCCTTTATCTTGTATCTTTTTTATGTTGCATGTTGCTTTTGGTATCAGCCTGACTCTTTGCCCAGTATATGATAGTTCTGCTGGTGTTTCATTGTTTATTGGTGAACATATCTCCATTAAGAGTTTTTGGAAAACTTGTCAAATTCAGTGATTACATTTTCTTCATAACCTATTTGGAATTCTTCCTAATAAAATGATAAAACATAAAAAAAAGAGAAAGGTTCAAAAGAGCATTGCTGTGGTCTGAATCCGTCCCCCCCAAATTTATGTTGAAATCTAATCCTCATTGTGGTAGTATTAAGAGGTCAAACCTATTGGGAAGTGATTAAGTCGTGAGGCGATAGCCTCGAGAATGGAATTAGTGACCTTATAAAAGGTTAAAGATCTGTCAGTGAACGCTTTGAAAGCAAAAAGAAAAAAACTAAAAAAAATAAAAGATTAGCCGGGCATGGTGGCTCATGCCTGTAATCCTAGCACTCTGGGAGGCCCAGGCAGGTGTATTGCTTGACCTCCAGAGTTTAAGCCCCACCTGAGCAAGAACAAGACTAGGTCTCTAAAAATAGTCAGGTGTTGTAGGGAGCACCTGTAGTCCCAGTCTCAGGAGGCTGACACAAGAGAATCACTTGAGCCCAAGAATTTGAGGTCCCTATGACCTATGATGCCACAACACTCTACTGAGGGCAACAAAGTGAGACTCTGTCTCAAAAAAAATAATAAAAATAAAGAAAAAAGTTAAAGGGAGCTACCTTGCCCCTTTCATCATGTGAGGCCACAGACACAGCAATAAGGCTTCACATATAAAGCAAAGAGTGAGCCCTTAGGAAACAGTGAATCTGTTAGCACCTTGATCTTAGACTTCTCAGCTTCCAGAGCTGTCAGAAATAAATTAGTAATTTTTTTCTTTTTTTTTGAGACAGAGCCTTACTTTGTCACCCTCAGTAAAGTTTTGTGACATCACAGCTCACAGCAACCTCCAACTCTTGAGCTTAAGCGATTCTCTTGCCTCAGCCTTCCAAGTAGCTGCGATTACAGGCACCTGCCACAGGGCCTGGCATTTTTTGTTGCAGTTGTCATTGTTGTTTAGCTGGCCTGGGCCGGGCTCAAACCACCAGTCTTGGTGTATGTGGCGGGCACTGTAACCACTGTGCTAGGGGTGCCGAGCCCTTCCTTTCTACTCTTTATTTCTTCTTCTTTTTTTTCCTTTGTCACCCTTTGGTAGAGTGCCATGGCATCACAGCTTACAGAAACCTCAAACCCTTGGGCTCCAGTGATCTTGCCTCAGCCTCTGGTATAGGTGGGACTACAGGCGCCGCCACAACACCTGACTATTTTTAGAGACCTAGTATAGCTCTTGCTCAGGCTGGTCTCAAACTCTTGAGGCCACCCGCCTAGGCCTCCCAGAATGCTAGGATTACAGGCGTAAGCTACTGCATCTGGCTCAATTTGTATATTTTACTGACTTTTTTCTTCATTATAGAAGAATAATATATGTTCATTTTAGCAAGTTGTAGATGAGTAGAGATTAAAATATTAATCAACTGTGACTCAGTATCTAGGAATTCCTTGCTATGTTTTGTGTATATTCTTTCTCATATTTTATTATTATTCTTTCAGAGACAGGGTCTCACTCTTGGACAGGCTAGAGTTCAGTGTCATGATCGTGGCTCACTGCAGCCTCAAACTCCTGGCCTTAGGCAATCCCTCAATCTCAGCCTCCCAAGTGCTATGATTACAGGTGTGAATGAGTACTTGGCCTCTTTCTCATATTTTATAAATCATAACAACATATATTCATAACACTGGAATCATCCCACACATACTTTAACATTTTAAATTAGTATTTTTTCACTTTTCAATCTTTTTTTTTTAAAGAAGAGGTTTCTATGCTACCCAGGTTGGCTATTCACAGACACTACCATCATGAATTACAACCTGGGCCTAAATGATTCTCTGGGGTCAATCACTTCAGCTTCCTGACAGACAACAGAGGCTGCCTTAGTGATTTCTTTTTTAAATTAAAAAAAATGAGGTACATTAAAAACAAGACGAGACCAGTTAAATTTATCAAAGTTTATTTGAGCAAGAAAAATGTTCTAGAAGCAAGTAGTTACAGACAGAAGTCAGATCAGCATTCCTCCACTTTCAACATGGCTAAATAGATTTATAACCAAAAAACAGGGACCAACATACAGAGACTTCCTGACAGGCGCAGTTCTGGGATTGCTACTTGGGCATCATTTGGCCTGGGATTGGCTGAGGGCTTGGCTGTTATGATTGGCTGAGACTCAGTTGCTTGGTTACAAGGCTGTTCTTCCTGGTTAGGTCCCTTGTTTGCGCGTCAACCTAGGGTGCAGTTGGCTGCGCATTCTTACCCAAGTGTGGTGGCTGCGTTGAGCCAAACTTAAGTAAAAGATATACCCAGTGAAGAACATAATTGTCAGTGCTCTGTGGATTTTTACACAGTACATAACGTTTTTGTAGCTGTTTTATCACTTAACAATGGATCATGGGCCGGGTGCGGTGGCTCACGCTTGTAATTCTAGCACTCTGGGAGGCCCAGGCAAGTTGATTGCTTGAGCTTATGGGTTCGAGACCAGCCTGAGCAAGAGCGAGACCCACGTCTCTATTAAAAATACAAAAAACTGAGGCAAGAGGATCGCTTGAGCCCAAGAGTTGGAGTTTGCTGGGAGCTATGCTGTCGCCATGGCACTCTACCCAGGGGGACAGCTAGAGTGAGACTGTCTAAAAAAAAAAAAAAAAAAAATGAGGTGTGAACATTTCTAAATAAGTTTCTACATCATTTAAAATGACTACATAATATACTACTGTATGTGGACAATTCTTTATATAATTAATGGACATTTTTTTTTCTCAAAAATATATTACAACTTTTTTTTATAATTAAATCATAACTGTGAACAATAATGCATTTATGGGGTACAATGTGCTGGTTTTATATACCATTTGAAATACAACAAACTGGTTAGCATAGCCTTCACTGCACTTTCTTTTTCTTTTTTTTTTGAGACAGAGCCTCAAGCTGTTCCCCTGGGTAGAGTGCTGTGGCATCACAGTTCACAGCAACCTCCAACTCCTGGGCTCAAGCGAGTCTCCTGCCTCAGCCCTCCAAGTAGCTGGGACCACAGGCGCCCGCCACAGCGCCCGGCTATTTTTTGGGTGCAGCTGTCTTTGTTTGGTGGGCCCAGGCTGGATTCGAACCCGCCAGCTTAGGTGTATGTGGCTGGTGCCTTAGCCACTTGAGCCACAAGCACTGAGCCTGCACTTTCTTAATTATTGTGTTAAGACATTTATACTCTACACTTAGGAGATTTGACATGTACCCTTGTAAAATGCACCATAGGTGAGGTTCCACCAGTTACCCTCCCTCTACCCATCCTCCTCCTTCCACTTCTCCTCTTTCCCCTTCATCTTGGGCTGTAGTTGGGTTATAGCTTTCATATGGAAGTGTGGGGGATTATATTATAACTGTTTTGGTAACAATAACAATCATTATTGCTATATCTTTGCCTGCTTTTTTTTTTTTTTTTTTTTTGACACAGAGTCTTTCTCCCTGAAACTTCAAATTCTTGGACTCAAGTAATTTTCTTGTCTCAGCCTCCCAAGCAGCTGGAAAAGCAGGTGCACCCCATCACACCCAGCTAATTTTTTCTACATTTTGTAGAGATGGGAACCTAGCTCTTGCTCAGGCTAGTCTCAAATTCCTGGCCTCAGTAGATCCTCCTGCTTTGCCTAGCCTTTGTACACATTCTTTTATTGATCTATTTGTTTATTCATTTATTTAATTATTTGAGACAGAGTCTCACTTTGTTGACCTCAGTAAGTGCCCTGGCATCATACCTCACAGCAACCTCAAACTCTTGGGCTCAAGTGATCCTCTTGCCTCAACTTCTGAAGTAGCTGGGACTATAAGTGCCTGCCACAATGCCTGGCTATTGTACACTTTCTTGAATGTAATTTTTGAATAAATCCCTAGGTATACAATTGATTAGATGAAGGTATACTGAGTAAAATCCTATGACTTTTTTTTCTTGAGACAGAGTCTCACCATGCTGCCCACAGTAGAGTGCTGTGACATCACAGCTCACAGCAACCTCACACTCTTGGGGTTTAAGCGATTCTCTTGCCTCAGCCTCCCAAGTAGCTGGGGCTACACACGCCCACCACAATGCCTGGCTATTTTTTTGTTGTAGTTGTCATTTTTGTTTAGCAGGCCCAGTGTATGTGGCCGGAGCCCTAACCACTGAGGTACGGGCACTGAGCCAAAAGGAGACAATTTACTCCCATTTTCTCTTCCTATTATCTCAAAATATTTCAGGAATGAGGGTCAGGAATATAGATGGACGTGGCCCAAATTGTTTGGGTTATAAATACCCATCTCCCAGGTTAATTTGCAAGTTAATCTATTTCTCCCCCATCCATTCATCCTCCCTAGCAATTGTTTGTTACCCTATTCTCCTCAACTTCCTTCATCCCCTCTAAAAGGCATGGATAAAAATATTTGAACTCCATTGGAAAATTGAGTTATAACTCTGTGATTTCCTCCCTGGCATATGTTAAATAAATCTTTTCTCTTATTAATCTGCCTTAATTGTGAGCTGATCTTTCAGCATACTTTCAGGGGAAAGGGAAAATTTCCTCACCCCTACAATGCCTGTGATCCCAGCACTCTGGGAGGCCAAGGTAGGAGGATGACTTAAGGCCAAGAGTTTGAGATCAGACTGAGCAACATTCTGAGACCCTGTCTCCAAAAATATTTTTTAGACTAATGGGTGCAGTGGTGTATGCCTGTAGTCCTAGCTACTCAGGAGGCTGAGTCAGGAGGATAGCTTGAGAATAGCTGGGAGTTAGAGTCATGATCACACCCCACTTCACTCCAGTCTAGGTGAGAGAGCAAGACTCCTCTTATAAAAACAAACAAATAGGCTCGGTGCCTGTGGCTCAAGCAGCTAAGGTGGCAGGTTTGAATCCAGCCCGGACCCACCAAACAACAATGACGGCTGCAACCAAAAAAAAAAAAAAAAAAATAGCCTGCTGTTGTGGCAGACGCCTGTAAGCCCAGCTACCTGGGAGGCAGAGGCAGGAGAATCACTTGAGCCCAGGAGTTGGAGGTTGCTATGAACTGCGATGCCATGGCACTCTACCTAGGGCAACAGCTTGAGGCGCTGTCTCAAAAAAAAGCAAACCAAAAAAACCCCCCAAACAAACAAACAAACATAACTCCTCCAAACCTGAGTGATTGCTTTACCAAAATGCCTTTCTGGTGGTTGTTTTTCAGCCACCAGAACATCAAAATGCTTGTAGCTCAAGTAGCTAAGGCGCCAGCCACATACACCAGAGTTGGTGGGTTTGAATCCAGCCCAGGCCTGCCAAACAACAATGACAATGACAACCAAAAAATAGCTGGCCATTGTGGCAGGCATCTGTAGTCCCAGCTACTTGCGAGGCTGAGGCAAGGGAATTGCTTGAGCCCAGGAGTTGGAGGTTGCTGTGAGCTGTGATGCAACAGCACTCTACCCAGGGCAACAGCTTGAGGCTCAAAAACAAAAACATCAAAACACTGTCAGCCAGGTGAGTTGGCTCATACCTGTAATCTTAGCACTCTGGGAGCCTGAGGCGATTGATTGCTTGAGCTCACAGGTTCGAGACCAGCCTGAGCAAGTGCTAGACCCTATCTCTAAAAAAATAGCTGGGTGTTGTGGTGGGCACCTGTAGTCCCAGCTATTTGGGAGGCTGAGGCAAGAGAATCTCTTGAGCCCAAGAGTCTGAGGTTGCTGTGAGCTATGATGCTACAGCACTGTACGGAGGGTGACAAAGTAAGACTGTCTCAAAAACACAAAACAAAACAAAACAAAAAGAAACACTGTCCTGATGTTCTCAGGAAGGAGAGTATCTTTGTCCAAATGCTACAGAGGACTATCTGAGGGTGGGTAATTTATAAAGAAAAGGGTTTTATTTGGCTTATGGTCCTGCAAGCTGTACAAGAAGCATGGTACCAGCATCTGCTTGGTGAGGACTTGAGGAGGGCTCCACTAATGACAGAAGGTGAAGGCAGAGTAGGCGTGTCCCAAGGAAGGAGAGAGAGAGGGTGGAGAGAGAGAGAAGGAGAGAGGAAGGGAGGAGGGAGTGCTCCCACTCTTTTAAATAACCAGCTCTCGTAAACTCATAGAACAAGAACTTGTTCATTATTGCCAGAGTGTACCAAGCCATTCATGAGTGATCCGCCCCATGACCAGATGGGGACAAATGGTGGAGGGGACAAATATCCAAACCATATCAGAGTAAAGGAGCAACATTTTTTTTTTCTGGTCCAGGTTGTCTAGTCTTTGAAAGACTTCCCATCATTTGTTGTTGTGGTAATGGTAAAATATCTGTAGTATAGTAAAATACTATCAAATTTACCACTTTAACTATTTTTGTTTTTATTTTTTTTAGAGACAGAGTCTCACTTTATGGCCCTTGGTAGAGTACTGTGACATCCTAGCTCACAGCAACCTCCAACTCCTGGGCTCAGGCGATTCTCTTGCCTCAGCCTCCCGAGTAGGCTGTTACAGTTTGACTGGGACTGGGTTTGAACCTGCCACCCTCAGTTATATGGGGCTGGTGCCCTATTCAATGAGCCATAGGTGCTGCCCTTTTTCTTTCTTTCTTATAGAGTCTTGCTCTATTGCCCAGTTAGAAGGAAGTAGCATGATCATAGCTCATCTTAAACTTTTTTTTTTTTTTTTTTTTTTTTTGAGACAAAGCCTCAAGCTGTCCCTCTGGGTAGAGTGCCGTGGCATCACAGCTTACAGCAACCTCCTGGGCTCAAGTGAGTCTCCTGCCTCAGCCTCTCAAGTAGCTGGGACCACAGGTGCCTGCCACAATGCCTGGCTATTTTTTGGTTGCAGCCATCATTGTTGTTTGGTGGGCCCAGGCTGGATTTGAAACTGCCACCTTAGGTGTATGTGGCTGGTGCCTTAGCCACTTGAGCCACAGGTGCCGAGCCTCATCTTAAACTTCTATGTTCACCTCCTGGCTCAGCATCCTGAGTGGTTTGGACTACAGGTGGGTACCACCCTACTTGGTTTATTTAAATTTTTTTTTTTCCCTAGATGTGGTCTCACTGTGTTGCTCAGGCTGATCTCAAACTACTGGCCTTGAGCAATCCACCCACCTCAGATGAATAACATTTTATTATAAGAATATAATACATTTTGCTTATTCATCCACTGATGGACACTTAAGTTGCTTCTACTTTTTGGCTATTGTGAATAATGCTGCAATGAAAATGGGCATATGAATATATTTCTGAGTCTCTTCTTTCAATTCTTTTTTTGTGTTTACCCAAAAATGTGGTAGTTCTATATTCGCATTTTTTCTTCTTCTTTTTTTTTTGAGACAGAGTCTCATTTTATCGCCCTTGGTAGAGTGCTGTGGCATCACAGCTCACAGCAACCTCCAACTCTTGGGCTTAGGCCATTTTCTTGCCTCAGCCTCCCAAGTAGGTGGGACTACAGGCACCGGCCACAACACCCAGATATTTTTCTGTTGCAATTTGACCAGGGTCAGGTTCGAACCTGCCACGCTTGATATATGGGGCTGGCGCCCTACTCACTGAGCCACAGGTGCCACCTATATTCACACCTTTATTTTATTTTAATTATTTTATTTTATTTTTCTTTGTAGAGACAGAGTTTCACTTTATCACCCATGGTAGAGTGCCATGGTGTCACACAGCTCACAGCAACCTCCAACTCCTGGGCTTAGGCGATTCTCTTGCTTCAGCCTCCTGAGTAGCTGGGACTATAGGCACCCACCACAATGCCCAGCTATTTTTTTGTTGCAGTTTGCCTGGGGCCAGGTTTGAACCCGTCACCCTGGGTATATGGGGCCAGTGCCCTACCCACTGAGCCACAGGCGCCACCTATATTCACATTTTTAAAAACCATTTTCCATAAGTGGCAAATTTTACATCATTGAAAGGGCCTTTGGCTTCTGCATAGCTAAAGGCACTACAAGTAGGGCAAACAGACAGCCTTTGGAATGGGAGAAGATTTTTGCATGTTATGATTCTGACAAGGGTCTGATAACTAGAGTCTACAAGAACTCAAATTGATCAAGAAGAAAAGAACAAAACCCCATTTCTTTGTGGTCAAGAAACTTGAACAGAAACTTCTCTGAATTTGACAGGCAAATGGCCGATAAACACATGAAAAATGCTCATTATCTTTAATCATCAGAGAGATGCAAATCAAAACCACTTTGTGATATCACCTAATTCCATTAAGATTAGCCCACATCACAAAAGCCCCAAACTGCAGATGTTGGCATGGATGTGGAGAGAAGGGAAAACTTCTACAGTGCTGGTGGGATTGCAAACTAATACAGCCCTTTTGGAAAAAAGTATGGCGAATTCTCAAGGAACTAAAAGTTGACCTTTCATTTGATCCTGCAATGCCATTACTAGGTATCTATCTACCCAGAAGAACAAAAATCATTTTACAACAAAGACATTTTGCATCAGAATGTTTATTTATTTATTTATTTTTTGAGACAGAGTCTCACTATGTTGCCCTCAGTAGAGTGCTATGGTGTCACAGCTCACAGCAACCTCAAACTCCTGGGCTCAAGCCATTCTTTTGCCTCAGCCTCCCAAGCAGCTGGGACTACAGGCATCCTCCCCAGTGCCCGGCTATTTTCTTGTTGTTGTTATCATTGTTGTTTAGCTGGCCAAGGCTGAGTTTGAACCTGCCAGCCTCAGTGTATGTGGCTGGTGCTGTAACCACTGTGCTACAGACACCGAACCTGCACCAGAATGTTTATTGTGACCTAGTTCATAATTGCCAAGTTGTGGAAGCAGCCCAAATGCCCACCAACCCATGAATGGATTAACAAATTGTGGTATATGTATACTATGGAATACTATTCAGCCATAAAAGATGGAGACTTTACATCTTTTATGTTTACCTGGATGGAGTTGAAGCACATTCTTCTTAGGAAAGTATCTCAAGAGTGGAAAAAAAAAAGTATCCAATGTACTTGATACTATTATGAAACCAATATATAAACACAGTCTCATATGAATAATAAAACACAAATACAGTCTAATGAGGAAGGGGAGAGGAAGGAGAGGGGCAGAGAAGGGGGAAGGTGATTGGTGGGAGGAGCAGGGCATTTGGCAGGATCTCACCTAATGTGCACAATGCAAGGGTATATTTCAAAATAACTAAGAGTAAATTATAAATGTCTTACCACAAAAAGTAAGTGAGATGGTGGTTATGTTAATCAGTTTGATTTAAGCATTCCACATTATATATCAAATTGTCACATTGTACCCCATAAACATGTACAGTTATGATTTAATTAAAAATTAAATTAAAAAAGAAAATAAAAAAATAAAAAAATAAAAAGGAACACAGTCCTAAAGAAAAAAAAATAATAAGGGCATGCAGCCAGGCACGGTGGCTCACACCTGTAATCCTAGCACTCTGGGAGGCAGAGTCGGGTGGATTGCTTGAGTTTATGCATTCAAGACCAGCCTGAGCAAGAAGGAGACCTCATTTCTACTAAAAATAGAAAAAAACTAGCTGGGCATTGTGGCAGATGTCTGTAGTGCCATCTACTGGGGAGTCTGAGGCAAGAGGATTGCCTGAGCCCAAGAGTTTGAGGTTGCTGAGGGCTATGATGAATATGCCACAGAACTCTACCCACAGGGACAGAGTCTGACTTTGTCTCAACAAAGAAAAAAAAAAAGGAATTTTTCATTGATTCCAATCAAGATTATGTAATGTTCAAGTTAACCTCCAAATACTTCAAGGGATGTGGTAAAACTTCCCAAACAAAATTAATTTTACTTTATTTAAAAATTCTATACAGAACTTTCAGCAAGAGAAGGGTTAGCAAAAGTGGTGCTCTGGAGCCTTTTCTTGTTTCTGTTCAGAAATAAACCTTAAAAAAGATGCAAATAGCTGGACTAGAAGAAAAAGTACTTTTTCCCCAAGGTGATAATTTACAGGGCATTTAAAGTGTTAAGGCAGTTAAAGTTTTGTATCTCTGACCATTCACCTCCTCTAAACCCCAGCCCTCAACGGCGTTTCTTACAGCCCAAAATGAACTGCAGCAAAGAGTGATTGACCCACCCTAGACCAGACACATTTCTGAGTCTGAGGAGCCAACCCAGGGGAAATGGCACAGGGATGCCACTCAGGTTATCACGTAGTTCTCTTCATTGTCCTATTTTAGTCCTGTGCAGCACAAACAACCATTTTGAACCAATGATCCTGTTTCTTTGCGTGTTTCTTGTCTGTGTTCTTCCATCAGAACTGAGTTTGTGTTGCTTGCCATGCCTTTCCCTACAACAGTGCTGAGCACAAAATAGGTCCTCAATAAATATTTATTGAATGAGTAAATCATCACACAAATGAAAATTTGCTTAGTATATTAGTATATTTGTATAGTATATTATAGTATGCTATAATATAACCCAAATGGATGCAATACTGAATTATAGGTCGGAGGATACCAAAGATTACTACAAGTTACTGGGATATGATGAACTATTTTCAGTAAGACAGGCTGTTCTCTTTCACAACAGTATTTCAAGTTCTTATTTAAGGTTTTAATTTAAATAAAACTTTAGTCACATCGAACTAAAACCCCAATCTTGTATTATTTTAAAGCACTTTAAAATGACTGCTTTCTTGGCTCAGAAAAGTTAGGAATTTAAATGTATGTTGACTCTTTTTTTTTTTTTTTTTTTGAGACGGAGCCTCAAGCTATCCCCCTGGGTAGAGTGCCATGGCATCACGCTCACAGCAACCTCCAACTCCTGGGCTCAAGCGAGTCTCCTGCCTCAGCCTCCCAAGTAGCTGGGACTATAGGTGCCTGCCACAACACCTGGCCATTTTTGGGTTGCAGCCATCATTGTTGTTTGGCAGGCCCGGGCTGGGGATTCGAACCCGCCACCTTAGGTGTATGTGGCTGGCGCCTTAGCCGCTTGAGCCACAGGCGCCGAGCCTGTATGTTGACTCTTTACTTGAATAGTGTCCTATGGTAATTTTATGGAAGCTTCTGGTTAAGTATGTATATTCTGGCTTGTGATCGTACACTATTTAACAATCACTACACTAAAAATAAATATTTGAAATTTTATTGTAATTCTGATGGCAGTATTTTATAGTATATATAAACTATGTGTTTATTATGGTAATTCATACTATAATTCAAACGAAAGGTAAGTTTTTCCTAAGTAAGGGATTTCAAAATATTTTAGTATTTTGTACTTTACTATTTTGTCCATTATAGTATACTATAATGTACTATACAAATATACTATTTGTATATAATAATATATCCAGTAATTTACCACACATCCAAAATAATATATATTTGTATTTGTACATATACTGTAGTACAAATATACTATAGTATATTAGTATATTTGTATTTTAGTATCGTAGTATGTTTGCTTATGCTCTTACACTATTTTAAACATTGTGAAATATCTTAAACACTCAGAAGAGCACTCACTACTTATATCAAACATATCCTCAGATTTTACCACCTTGCTTCAGATTTTCTCCTGTCTTTTAAAAACAAGATAAAGACAAAAATATAGCAGAGATGGAGAGATGGCTAATGTGAGGAGTTGGTAAAAATGGACAGTCTTTATTGGCCCATTATACAAATGGTTCATCTGCATCAGTTACATAAACTCAAACTACAGATCCCAGGCAGCCCTGCAAAGCTAGGCAGGCACGTGGCCGGTGCTTTTCTCCTCTGTAAACAACCAATGAGAGGCAGCGCTGACAAAGATCTGGGATGACATCTGGCGTATTGACTGTGTGACCAGTCTGAAAGCTGGTTTTTGCTGTTCGGATCGTGCTTCTGTAGCTCAGATTTAAAGAGGTTTTTCTCCCTGTTAATTCGAAGCTCATCCTGCCTCTTTGTTTCCAAGGAGGGAAAAGCTGGTTTAGTAACCCAAATGGATGCAATACTGAATTACAGGTCGGAGGACACTGAAGATTACTACAAGTTACTGGGATGTGATGAACTATCTTCGGTAAGACAGTGGACAGTGCTGTTCTCTTTCACAACAGTATTTCAAGTTTTTTTTTTTTAAGGTTTTAATTTAAATAAAACGCTAGTCACATTGAACTAAAAATCCAATCTTGTAATATTTTAAAGCACTTTAAAATGACTGCTTCCTTGGCTCAGAAAAGTTAAGAATTTAAATGTATGTTGACTCTTTACTTGAATAGTGTCCTGTGGTAATTTTATGAAAGCTTCTGGTTAAATATGTATATTGTGGTTCCTGGCCATACACTATTTCACAATCACTATGCTAAAAATAAATATTTGAAATTTTATTGCCATTTCTGATGGTAGTGCTTCATAGTATACATAAGCTATGTGTTTATGATGGTAATTCACACTATAATTGAAATAAAAGGTAAGTTTTTAGTAGGTTAGGGATTTCAAAATATTTTATTAAAACATGTGCTTTTATGTGAGCAGTTGAATTATAAACCAAAGAAACACCTCTATGTTAATACTTTGAATGTGTGAGAAATTACTTTTGGGGGGGTTGCTTCTAAAGTCAGACGTGTAGAAACTACAAGTGTAAAAGTTGTAGAGATTGTGATAAACTATGGAAAAATCATTTAAAATTTTATCTCCGGAGGGTAACACTATTCATATTTTGGTATATCAATCTCCAGTCTTTTCACTCTGCATATTTTTTGAACTCATGTTTGGATATGTTATATATCCTTGTGGATTCCTGCTTTTTATCTATTAATATTCTAAGAAGGATTTCTCCAGGCTATTACATTTGGCAAAATTTAATGGTTGCAAAATATTTCATTTTATGATTACCACAGCTGAATTATTCTGTTGTTGTTAAATATTTTATTTCCAATATTTTAAATAATGTTAAGAGAAAATGAAATGTATTAATTGTGATTAGTCATCTATTATTAAATCGTGCTATTAAAATATATTTGTATTATGTAATTAATGTATTTTATTTTAATTAATATATAACAATTAATATTAATGTTTTAAATAGAAATGTTTTTATATTCTTGTTTTGTAAAGGCAGGAATTTATTTATAACATGTAATTAGTTTTGTTTTCAGGATAGGATGCAATATTGGATACATGGGATTAAAATCTCTCTCTTTTTTTTTTAAAGCACTAGAATTTACTAAGTCTGTTCAAAGTCTTTTTTTTTTTTTTTTGTATTAAATGATAACTATGTACATTAATGCAATTCCGGGGTACAGTGTGGTGTTTTCACATACAATTTGAAATATTTTCATCAAACTGGGTAACATAGCCTTCATGTCATTTTCTTAGTTATTGTGTTAAGATGTTCATATTCTACTCTTAGAAAGATTTACTTGTACCCTTGTAAGATAAAATCTCTTATTTTTACCACACTGTGAGGAAATTATTTCAGATACCTTGAAGTTAAAGAAGCAACTCCCCCCCCCATAGAAAACAGCTTATAATGCTCTTTTGGTTGCATATTTCTTTTCAAGAATAATATCTTACTCTTGTTTATGGTGGTGGTAATTTGCTTATAGCAACTGAGCAAACTTATTATCATTTTTAGCACATATGTTATTTGCCTTTCAGATTATGCTTCTACTAAATAATTTTTGAAGGAATAATTTTAAACCAATATAACATAATTAAACTTGATAAGATTAATTTGGATTTTTTAAAGATAGGTGCTACGTTATAAAGATCATTAAGTTCCCCTAATAAATCTCCTGACCCATTTTGTCAGGCTTTTGAAGCCATGCTCTTATCTTTTCAGTTTATAAAAACGGAGGATTAGTTTTGGATAGAGTCACACAAATTGGCTGTTTATGTGTAACAGTTTCATTTTAGGGTTACCATATATAGTCTCAACATTCCTCTGTCTGGATTTGTTTCACTGATCTGTCCATGGCATAACATATCCAGATAACAATCACTTATTTATTAATGAAATGACTGTCACAGTTTTGCCACTTCTTTTAATATGTATCTTCTCTTTTCCACTTAGAGATATGTTTCCCATGAAAAATATTTTTATGACTGTTTTTGTCTATTTAGTGAGACATTTCCTTGATTTCTATTAGATGAATTTTTTTTTACTGCAACTATGCCTTGATTTGATGCTTTGAAATTAGACAGAACTTTTCCTCCGCAAAAGCAATTTGGCAGTTATAATTTCAAAGCAATTTGATATTTTGAGACACCCATATAATAGTTTTCCTTTGGTATACAGCTCTTATAATTTAAAGCTTGTGCTGGAAATTGATTAAATTCAAAGTAAAGTCACATATTTTCTAATGGTTCAAGAGCAGTAATTTTGAATCTTTTTCTTCTCAGAGACTTTCAGCAAAACCTCTTTCATAAATCAAAAATATAATCATGACAATAAGCGATGAGACTAATTTGCTACTTTACATATGTGACATACATAAATTATGGAAGGATTCTGTATTATTTTACAGAAAACAACATATCCCTCAATGAAAAGAAATTTACCAGTATTTGATCTGAAGTCAGTCAGCTTTTTCTCTGTACATTGGGTTTTACACAAAGACTCATGCAATATACGACTCGACCCTGGGGGGCAGTGCCTGTGGCTCAAAGGAGTAGGGCCCTGGTCCCATATGCCGGAGGTGGCAGGTTCAAACCCAGCCCTGGCCAAAAACTGCGCCCCCCCCCCCAAAAAAAAAGACTCTACACTGAAGTTCTTACTGATGCACGCAGTATATGCTAGGGGTGGAAAGCAGCCTCACTGTTGGATATGGTTTGTTTTTTAAATATTTGGTCACTATTTCATGAGTAATGATAACAAGGCTTCATGACTTCAAGACTTTATGGACTTGAAAATTGAGCACAAACCTGCTAAATGGATACATCAATTTTTTTTCTTATTTCTCTATTTTATTGACTTCCGAAGATCTGGGTTCATGTCTTAACTCTGCCACTTACTAACTGTGTGACCTTGATAAAACCACTTCAGTTTTCTATGCCTTGGTTTCCTAATTTGCCAATGGGAGTGAATAGTACCCACCTCATAGAGTTGCTGTGGAAATTAAGACACAATATAAAAAGTACTTTCAACATTGCCTGGCACAGAGTGGTTAAGTTGTCATTATTGTGGCTGTTGTGGCCTCACAGTGACACTGTGGCCTTGGCACTTTGTAAATTTATCTGATCTATCCTAGAGTTTGCACTCTTATTAAGATGTTTTATTTGGACATAATTTTTGATTTACAGAAAAGTTGCAAAAATAATACACAAGAGTTCCTATATACCCTTAACCCAGCTTTATGTTAATATTACACCTAATAGAAGTACAGTGTTCAAAACTGGAACATTAACATTGGTAATGTTAATGTCAATGATGTTAATGTTCATGGTTGGTTAACCAGCAACATTTTTTGTAGCGACCAGGTAGGGTCAGTACTTGGATGAGACATGCACGTACTTAAGAAGCAAATTTTAAGGAGGTACTAACTCTCAAGAGTTTCACAAGTATAGAACTTTTGAGAGAGACAGAGGGAGAGAGATCCTCCTTTAACCTAACTATCCTCCTTACTTCCCCTAGTGCTGGCCCTGAGATAGCCAATATTTTAGGCTTTGCAGGCCATAGGGTCTCTGTCACAACTACTCAGTTCTACCATTGGAGAAAGCAGCCATAAAATAATAAGTCAGTCAATGATTATGGCTCTCTAACAATAAAGTTTTGACAAAAACAGGCAGTAGCAGTGGGCCAGAGTCAGTTAATCCCAGATCAAAATTACAAGTCTTATTTAATTTCACCTGTTTTCCTACTAATGTCCTTTTCCTGTTCTGGGCTCCGAGGCAAAATCCCTCATTATGCCCCGTTGTCATGTCCCCTGGTCCCCTGCACGCTGACCCTTTCTCTCTCCAACCTTCTTTGTCTTTTGCAACCTGGACGCCTCGATGAGCTGTGGTTAATTATTTTGTAGAATATTCCCCAATTGGGCACTGTCTGATATTTTTTCATAAGATTGAGGTTATGTGTTTGGGGAAGAACATCAGAGAAGTGATGCTCTACCTTTCTCAGTATGTCGTATCGGGGCAGGTGATGTTGATATGTCTTATTGACCTTGGTTAAGGTGCTGTCTGTCAGATTTCTTCTTCCAGGTTTTTCTGCAGTGGAGTTACTATTTTTCCTTTTGTAATTAACAGATATATTGGGGAAGATGCCGTGAACTGTACTGTTTCTCCTCAAACTTTTACCCACTGAGTCTACCATCCTTTGGTGGATCTTGCCTGTAATAGTTACGGCTATCGTGTTTGCCTAATGGTAACTTTTTATTTTCCTCATTCTTTCTTATTTGGAATTCTTCTGTGAAGAAAAGCTATCCTTTCTCTTATATTTATTTGCTTATTCAATTTATTTTTATCACTATTGATTAATAGGAAGTTATTATACTTTTAAGGGTATTAATCCAAATACTACCATTATTTATCTTGTGGCTCAAATGGTTTCTATGGCTTACATTTTTTTTTTTTTTTTTTTTTTTGAGACAGAGCCTCAAGCTGTCACCCTGGGTAGAGTGCTGTGGCATTGCAGCTCACAGCAACCTCCAACGCCTGGGCTCAAGCGAGTCTCCTGCCTCCGCCTCCCAAGTAGCTGGGACCACAGGCGCCCACCACAATGCTTGGCTATTTTTTGGTTGCAGCCATCATTGTTGCTTGGCGGGCCCGGGCCGAATTCGAACTCGCCACCTTAGGTTTATGTGGCTGGTGCCCTAGCCACCTGAGCCACAGGCGCTGAGCCACTATGGCTTACATTTTAATTATTTATAATTTGATTAGAACGCTTCGGAGGATCTCTTATTTATTTCAGGGATACTGCTAATATCTAGAGTGTTGTGGGAAAGACCAATTTCTTTTTGTTGTTGTTGCAGTAGTCATTGCTGTTTTAGCTGGCCCAGGCTGGGTTCGAACCTCCAGGCTCGGTGTATGTGGCCAGCGCCCTACCCACTGAGCTATGGGTGCTGCCCATGGAAAGAGCCAGTGTCAAACTGAGTGAATTGATATGCTGTGCACTAGTTAGGTCACTTGTTAAAATGGATCTTCGCTTCTCTGCAGCACACTCTACAGCGAATGAATTTCCATCACTAGAATAAGTTCATTCTTATAATGAATAAACCATGTTTCAGAAAGCTCCTATTAAACCACAGTGATGTTACCTGAAGAAGAATATCTGTCAGCATATAATCGAGTATTTCTTGAACACTTACTATTGGGTCAGTACTAGAAGTGATGGGAGGCCAGGTGGGAAACAGCAAAACAAAACATGAAGGTGAGACATGGTGCTAGCGTATAAAGAAGTTGGTATCCAATTGAGAAGCCAAAGCTAATACAGAGGAAACGGTCTGAACACAAGCAGGGGTCCTCAAACTTTTTAAACAGGGGGCCAGTTCACTGTCCCTCAGACCATTGGAGGGCCGGCCTGTGGGCCCCGGGAGGAGTCGGCTGCTAAGCAGGACAAGCAGTGGTGGCAAAAACACCTGGCGGGCAGATAAATGTCCTAGGTGTGCTGCAGGTGGCCTGTGGGCCGTAGTTTGAGGACACCTGGAAGTACAACAGGAATTAAAGAAAGAATATCTGGAAAGACTTCAGGGAAGAAATGAAGCTTGAAATGGTCTTATAAAAAGGTCGATTAAGGCTCGATGCCCGTAGCACAGTGGTGAGGGCGCCAGCCACATACCCTAGAGGTGGCGGGTTCAAACCCAGCCCGAGACAGCGAAACAGCAATGACAATTGCAACAAAAAAATAGCCAGGCGTTGTGGTGGGCACCTGTAGTCCCAGCTACTTGGGAGGCTGAGGCAAGAGAATGGCTTAACCCCAAGAGTTGGAGGTTGCTGTGAGCTGTGATGTCACAGCACTCTACCAAGGGTGACATAGTGAGACTCTGTCTCAAAAAAAAAAAAAAAAAGAGGTCTATTAAATGGTCATAAACAGTTGCATGGACATGACAGCATTTGTGTGGCTGGGGGGATCTAGAGAAGATTTATCCAAGCGGGAATCAGATTAGTCTTCATTGCACGCCAGAGTATTTTCTTTCGTAGACCAAAATATTGTGCTAACAGGCTATGGAAAAGGTAAATTTTCAAGTTTTAAAATTTAAGTTCTGAAATTAAAATATACTCCATAAGGAAAAGTGGAATACAAAGAAAGCACAAAGAAAAATGTTAACCCAAATGTTAAACATTTTTGACTATTACAGTATACATGTTAATTATCAGTGCATATATGCTGTATCTATGTAAATAAATACTTGCGTATATGTGTAGATTTATAGTATATTTATTTGTATATATTTTATATATAAAATTTTTATTATAATATGTTTATATATTTTATATATCTATATATTTTCATGAGTTTGCAGTCAGGCTGTGTGGATTCACTTCCTGGATTTGCTTCTTTCTACATGTGTGACCTTGGGAAAATTACTTAATTTTCTATATCTTAGTTTCCTAAGCTGCAAAATAAGAAAAATAAAAGCACTCAGGCCATAGAGTTGTTATGGGAACCAGATGAGACACCACATGTAAGGTGCTTAGAACAGCGCCTGGCACTCAATAATCTTAATAATAATTATTATTATCATTATATATATGTTACATAATTCCTCTGAGAGAAAACTATATGGACTTATATTGCATATAATATCTTACCTTTCCTCATAGAAATGTATAAATTTTCTCAGGTTGTTAAAAGTCTTCTACAAGGTGATTTTTTAATGACTGCAAAGTATTCCAGCTTATAGCTTTATTACAATTATCTGTAACAAATATCTATTATTGAACACATAAGTTTTTGTTTAAAATTTATGTTTTATTCATTCAACTTTCTTATTGCTAAAGTCTTTTCCCATCTTTAATTATTTCCTCAAATTCCTAGAATTGGAATTGTCAGATCAAAGAGGTTTTCATATGTTATACATCCTGTCTGCTTTCCAGAAACCTTGCACGTATTTATTATACATCCTCACCAGGAGAGCATGAGCTTTCATTTCTATGTGCCCTCAGTAATACTCGCTATTATCCTCCTTTGAATGTTTTGATTTATTTGATTACGAGTAAAGTTGAACATTTTGTTTATTCGCTGGCCAACAAGACAGACAGGCAGTTTTCCAGATCACTGGACATTGGATTAGGAAGGCAGGGTTCAGTGGACCTTGACTGGAGGGCCTCAGCTGCCTCTGGGCTGCACTTGGCATGGGGCACATGGGGTGGGGAGTCCAGGAGACAAACAGAACGTGTGCAAGCCAAGCTAACCCAGTTTACTAGTTTACCCAGAGCGAACTCTACAGGAGGTCTCTGATAAACTTTGTGATGGTTAAAACTATGAAAAGTAAGGAAAAACATACGGACTATTGTTAATTTTACACACATGAAATTGGCAAAACTCCAGAAAACAAAGAAGAAAAAACAATCACCCATGTAGTACTGCTGAGAATTAACCATTTTGACACATTTGATTTTGTGGACCAATACCAGAAAGTTTTCTAGTGCAATATGGATTAAAAAACAAAAAACAGCAACAACAATAAAAACCCAAAACTTTCTACTGTAGATAGGTATAATTTTGTCCATTTGTCTTATTTAAAACCCCCAAGGTACATATACATGTATATATATTAAAAGTGTGAAGGATAGAACCTATTATCTTGGGGGAATAGGGGGAATAGGGGTAAAAAAGGCTTTTACTTTTTATTCTGTAGTGATAGAAATTTTTTAAGCAGACTTTGTGAGTATTCATAAAATTTTTTGTCAATTAAAAATGCTTAACACGGCTCAGCGCCTGTGGCTCAAGTGGCTAAGGCGCCAGCCACATACACCTGAGCTGGCGGGTTCGAATCCAGCCTGGGCCCACCAAACAACAACGACGGCTGCAACCAAAAAAATAGCCAGGCGTTGTGGCGGGTGCCTGTGGTCCCAGCTACTTGGGAGGCAGAGGCAGGAGACTTGCTTGAGCCCAGGAGTTGGAGTTGCTGTGAGCCGTGATGCCACAGCACTCTACCCAGGGTGACAGCTTGAGGCTCTGTCTCAAAAAAAAAAATATGCTTATCACTACACTGTAGAATATTTAATATTTTAAAATTTAAAAACAAGTCTACTTTTAAATTATATTTGTTATATAAGTGAGTTATGGTGACTGATGGTTAAAGGATTAGCACCTAGAAAGAAGAAACACATGATTCATTGAAGGTGTTTTTTTTGTTGCAGTTTGGCCAGGGCCAGGTTTGAACTCGCCACCCACCACCCTTGGTATATGGGGCCTGTGCCCTACTCACTGAGCCACAGGCACTACCCTTCATTGCAGTTCTTAACAGGAAGTCTGTTTCTTCCTGTTATTCCAAGAGGTCCTCAATAGAAATGTAACAAGGAAAAGAATAGAATTATTAGTCTGGGCTTTGTATGTTGCTCTGCGTAGAGTGCCATGGCAACAGCCTAGCAACCTCAAACTCTTGGGCTCGAGTGATCCTCTTGCCTCAGCCTTCCGAGTAGCTGGGCCTATAGGTGTCTTCCACAACACTTGGTTGATTTTTCCATTTTTAGTAGAGACACGGTCTCTCTCTTACTTAGGCTGGTCTCGAACTCCTGAGCTCAAGCAATCCACCCACCTCACTTTCCCAGAGCACTAGGATTACAGGTGTGAACTATCATGCGTAGCCCATATCAGTTTTCTAAGTCTGAAGAATTTGGCCATATAAAACAATGGTTAAGATTATAGGATTTAAAGTCTGACTTCTTACTTAACAAAAAGCTTAGCATTTTTTTTTTGAGACAGTCTCACTATGTTGCCCTCGGTAGAGTGCTGTGGCATCACAGCTCACCGCAACCTCAAACTCCTGGGCTTAAGCGATTCTCTTGCCTCAGCCTCCCTAGTGGCTGGGACTATAGGCACCCGCCACAACACCTGGCTGTTTTTTGTAGCAGTTGTCATTGTTGTTTACCAGGCCTGAGCTGGGTTTGAACCTGCCTGCCTCAGTGTATGTGGCTGGTGCCCTAACCACTAAGCAACGGGCACTGAGCTGTGTTTTGGGACTTTTTTTTTTTTTTTTTTAGATGGAGCCTCAAGCTATCCCCCTGGGTAGAGTGCCATGGCATCACGCTCACAGCAACCTCCAACTCCTGGGCTCAAGCGAGTCTCCTGCCTCAGCCTCCCAAGTAGCTGGGACTACAGGTGCCCGCCACAATGCCCGGCCATTTTTTGGTTGCAGCCATCATTGTTGTTTGGCGGGCCCGGGCTGGGGATTGGAACCCGCCACCTTAGGTGTATGTGGCTGGTGCCTTGGCCGCTTGAGCCACAGGCATCAAGCCTGTTTTGGGACTTTTTGAGACAGAGCCTCATTTTGTCACCCTAGGTAAAGTGCTGTGGCATCATCATAACTCAAAGTAACCTCAAACTCTTGGGCTCAAGTGATTTTCTTGCCTCAGTCTCTGGAGTAGCTTGGATTACAGGCACAACCATAATGCCTGCCTGTTTTTAGAGATGGGCCTTGCTTTTGCTCAGGCTAGTCTTGAACTCCTGAGCCCAAGCAATCCACTGGCCTTGGCCTCCCAAAGTGCTGGGATTACATGTGTGAGCCACTGTTTAAAAACTCAGCATTTTTATTAACTAGCTGAATGACTTTGGACAAGTTTCTGGTATTTAATTATAGCCACTGTTATCAGCTCTTATTATGGTTAGGCTTTGTGTTAAGTGCTTAATTTATATTATTCATTTGATGTAAAGATACGGAAACCCTAGATACATAGAAGTGGCCTGAATGTCATGGAAGAACTGAGATTTGAAACCCAGCGATCAGGTTGAGAGTCATATAACCACTGTTGCTTCCTGCTACTGTCATTGCAGTTACGATTATTAAAGCCAACTCTTAATTCATGATAAGAGGGGTTAGGTGGGTAAGTCAAATCATATCAAATCCTGGATGGCCCTCAAACCTCATTTTAGTTTGGGCTGGAGTTTCTGTTTTCCCTATTAAAATCTCTAATAAAGCTTCTAACTGGTAACAAAATTATTAGGTTTGAATTATGTCCTTTTTCTTTTAATTGCAAAATTCTCTCTCTCTCTCTCTTTTTGAGACAGAGTCTCAAGCTGTCACCCTGGGTAGAGCGTCGTGGCATCCTAGCTCACAGCAACCTCCAACTCTTAGGCTCAAGTGATCCTCTTGCTTCAGTTTTTCTGTTTTTAGTAGAGACAGGGTCTTGTTTTTGCTCAGGCTGGTCTCAAACTCAGTAAGTTCAAGCAATCCGCCCCCTCAGCCTCCCAGAGTACTAGAATTATAGGTGTGAGCCACTGCACCTGGCCACAAAATTCTTAATAAAAAAAGATAAAGGTCAAAAGGCAGAAAGAAGGCACTATAGAATGGATAATATATAAATTTTAACTTATAATTTACAACTCAGGGATAGCCATCTCTGAATAATGAATGGTGGTTAAGCATCTTTGAAGAATTCCGATATGTGAACATATATTTTTATATTCTTAGGAGAAAGCTATCTGACCATACTGAATATTTAAATAAATTGAGGCTAGATGAAGTGGCTCATGCCCATAATCCCAGCACTTTGGGAAGCCAAAGCAGGAGGATTGCCTGAGGACAGGAGTTCGAGACCAGCCTGGGCAACATAGTGAAACCCTATCTCTACAAAAATAAAATTATTCAGGCATGATGGCATGTGTCTGTAGTCTCCCTAGTTGCTTAGGAGGCTGAGGGAGGAGGATCATTTGAGACCAGGGGTCCAACGTTGCAGTGAGCTGTGAACATATTACTACTCTCCAGCCTGGGTGACAAAGTGAGACTCTATCTCTAAAAAATAAAATAAAAAACTATGTACATATGTTGAACTCATAGGTGTCCTAGGTCATCATTTATGTAAAGTAGCAAGTCAAATTGCTATTGGAGTGCTATTTCAATAGGAGCTTTCTATAGATGCTTTCTGAATTTGGTTGTTTAGAAAATTCTTTCTTTTTTTTTTTTGAGACAGAGTTTGACTATGTCACCCTCAGTAGAGTGCTGTGACATCACAGCTCACAGCAACCTCAAACTCTCGGGCTTAAATGATTCTCTTGCCTCAGCCTCCCAAGTAGCTAGGACTACAGGTGCCCGCCACAATGCTTGGCTATTTTTGTTGCAGTTGTCATTGTTGTTTAGCTGGCTGGGGCTGGGTTTGAACTCGCCACCCTCTGTGTATATGGCTGGCACTGTAACCACCGTGCTATAGGCGCCGAGCCTAGAAAATTATTTCTTAAAAAAAAAAAAAAAGAAAGAAAATTATTTCTTAGAGTAAAAAGTCAAAATAGAAATCTAAGAGTCAAAAAATAAAGAGTTCAGTTAATTGTGGCAGTTTTGGGAGGACTGCTGCCCAGATTCTTCCTTCACATTATTTCAGTTGGATTCCTTCTATTAAACAATGATTTTTTCTTTTAGGTTGAACAAATCCTGGCAGAATTTAAGGTCAGAGCTCTGGAATGTCACCCTGACAAGCATCCTGAAAACTCCAAAGCTGGTAAGAATTAATAATGGCTGTTTCTCAGGAAAATGAATAGCAAATAGAACTAAAAAGCTGTTGAATAGTAACTTAATTTTCTTGTCTCTGATGCTCCAAGTTATTCTTCCACTGGGTGCCAAAGGTTGTTTGTGCACTGGTGGATGGCAGGAGGGGAGAGGCCTGTGTGGGGTCTCTTCTAATAGGAGTCACTTAACATGCTTTTTTCTTCCTGCTGTCATGTGCTGCTTTGTGGTTTGAATTTTATCCAGTTCACGCATTCTTTCAACAGCTATTGAGTGTTAACCTAACTTAAGTATGTTTGCTGTCAGGCGTTGTCTGCATGAGAACCTCGCTGTGATTCTTTTCTTTCGATGGATGTGAATATATTCACATAGTCATCCTTTTGCAGCTTTCCTTTATTGTCATTTAAATACTAATAAATCAGTAATCCTTCCACAGCTCGTCTCCCTCCTCGCTCTCGCTCTCCCTCTTTCCTTGGCTTCAGAGCCAAACTTCCTGAAAAAGATGTTCAGAGCTGATGTCTCTGCTTTCCTTCTCAGTTTTCCATTTTTCCCGCTCTGATTTCCTTCCCCACCCTTTCTCAGAAATGGCCAAAGACTTTCTGCTTGCCAAATCCACTGGTTACATTTTAGTTCTTACCTCCCTTGAGCCTGCTTTGAAATCTGGCATTCTCCACCATCCTTCCCTTCTTGAAACACTTTTGACTCTCAGCTGTCAGGATCATATGCTTTTGTGGTTTCCCTCCAGCCTTCTCAGGCTCCTTGCTCAGTCTCCTCTGTGACTCCTCTGTTGCCCTAAAGTTCCCTCCTAAGCTTTCTTTTCGGTTTACCGTCACTCCCCCACACTTTCTCCCTTGTCCAAGTCTATGGCTTTAAAGACCAGCTCACTGTTTTGTTGTTGTTGTTGTTGTTGTTTTTGAGACAGAGTTTCACTGTCACCCTGGGAAGAGTGCCATGGCATCGTCATAGCTCACAGCAACCTTAAATTCTTGGGCTCAAGTGATCCATCCACTTGCTTCAGCCTCCTGGGACTACAGGCACCCGCTACAACACCTAGCTAATTTTTCAGTTTTTAGTAGAGACAGGGTCTTGCTCTTGCTCACGCTGGTCTTGAACTCCTAAGGTCAAGCAATCCGACTGTCCCAGCCTCCCAGAGTGCTAGGATTGCAGGCATGAGCCATCGTGATGGGCCTGCCAGCTCACTGTTGATGGCTCCCAAATCTATCCTTAACCCAGTTCTTGCTCTTCATCTTTAGAGTTTTGACTGCTTCTTGGAAATCTCTATTTGAAAACATTTCAGAGTCACACTTTCAGAAAACCAGAGTCATTATTCTCCTTTCATCCCCTCTAAAATCTTGCTTATTTTTTTCTGTTTCCCTATCTCAGTGAAAGACACCAGCATCCATTCCCTAGATCAAGCAGAAACCTTGTCTCCCTCCTCTCCCTCGTGTCCACGTCTGGTCAGTTACCCAGTGCTGTTGATTTTCCTGCCGTATCTCTCTCTATTGTATCCTGTCCCTCTGTCCTCACTGCCACTACTGTAGGTAAGCCTCCATCACTTCACGCCTGAATCCTTAAAGCGTTTCTTTAATTGCTTCTCATTTCAGATAGAGATTTTTCTTTTTAATTATTGAAAAGCATGTACAAAATGGAACCAAGAGCACTATAGCAGGTCGTGCTATAGTACTACTGACATAGGTAACACCCAGCTTAAAACTTTACCAATGCGGTTGAAGTCTCTTGCGTTTTCCTTCTCTGATTTTATCCTCAGGGTAGGTAATATTATATCTTAAATTTGATGATTATATCTACTATATGTGTAAGAATGTCTATGTGATTTTTTTTTGTAATGAAAATATCGTACTAAGACTTATCTATAACTCCACATCGCACAAATCCAAATTCTTCTTCTTCATTTTCTTTTTGAGACAGTCTCACTCTGTTGCCCCAGGCTAGAGTGCAGTGGCCTCATCATAGCTCAAGTAGCCTCAGACTCCTGGGTTCAAGCGATCCTTCTGCTTCAGCCTCTTTAGTACCTGGGACTACAGGCACCCACCACAATACCTGGCGATTTTTAGAGACGGGGTGTCGTTCTTGCTCAGGCTGGTCTTGAACTCCTGAGCTCAGGTGATCCACCAGCCTTGGCCTCCCAGAGTGCTGGGATTAGAGGCATGAGCCACTGTGTCTGACTTAACATTTCTTCAGGATACATATTAACTACCTCACTGATCTGGAGTTAATATTAAGATAGATGTCCCTGCATAAGATTATTAAAATTTGATAAACATGTAAAAAGAACCATCTTCCTTGGTTATTCTTTACCTGGGTTCTTTTCCAGTGAAGCATGACTCTGAGTTGTTTTGTGCCCCTGACAAGCAATTTTTATTCAGGATGCATGATGAATCACTGTGCCGTTATTGCCATTTCTAGTTGCCATAGTGATGGGGGTTTTCATGTATGGGCTGCCTCAAGGCTTCTTGTTCCGAGAAACACTGGGCTGTGTAAATATTGTTTAAAATGAAAAGGTACACAGACACCAATATCTTCGTTTGTCAGGGGTGCAGTTGATATATGATTCAACCTTTGGGTAGAGATTTTTAAAATCTATTTAAGCATCCATCCATTTACTCAACTGGGATTAATATGAGATTCTGAAAATTTAAGAGGTTAATTACACACTTGGAGAAGATTAAGTTACTGCTAAAAATATTTTAAAATTACAAAAAATTCAACCATGGCCAGTGAGGTGACTCACAACTGTAATCCTAGGAGTCTGGGAGGCTGAGTCAGGTGGATTGCTTGAGCTCAGGAGTTTGAAACCAGCCTGAGCAAGAGCAAGACCCCCATCTCCACTAAAAGTAGAAAAACTGAGGCAATAGAATTGCTTGAGCCCAGGAGTTCGAGGTTGCTGTGAGCTAGGATGATACCATGGCACTCTACCCAGGGCAACAGAGTGAGACTCTGTCTCAAAAAAGACAAAAAAACAATTTAACCAAATACTGAATTTTATCTTGACAGAAACCCAGAGTATAAAGGACAGGTATCAACATGTGTCTCAGGTTGAAAGGCTAGGCTATAGAGGGACTGCAGATAGGAGAAACTTAACATGGGTATGTATCTTTTTTGGTCCAGTAAATGTAATCTCAACTGTAGCCATGGAAATTACTGATTTGTTAGCATGATGGAGTAATAGATACGAACACAGGCTTGTCTGTATGGATTTGTTCCCTTCTCCTTCTTCTGAATTAATTGACCTTGGACGAAGCACTCAGAGCCTCAGAATTCTCATAGGTAAAATGGATAGTTGAATAGTACATTGTTTTATGCATCTGTTGTGAAAATTAAGTGAGGTACCCTGCATGTGGGTCATGCTCACTGGATGTTGACAATTATGATTCAGTGGCTTTCTTTCCTTGTTTTTATGTAATAGTGGAGATAGAAATTTAACAGAATGGGATAGTTTTCTTTTTGGTAAGTAGCCATAGGGTCTTTGTTTTATTCATAAAAAGTCTAAATCCAAGGCTGTTAGAAACCCCTTCTCCTCTGCAGGTGTAGGGAGTAGGCAGGATTGGTTGGGCTACAGAAATTGTGTCACTAAGCCCAGAAGAGCCTCCAGGCTGCAGGCTGGTGCTCAGGCCAGCCTCTTGCACATGATGGTGACTGTTGCAGACCAACAGTTGCAGACCAACATGTTATTAACCTCTTTGTGACCATGAAGAAAGGAGGTTTCAGACTAAATTAAGGATCTGTGACATGGTGTTTTTGTTATTGATGTGCAAACTTCAAAAGCATTTGGCTATTTGTAGAAAAGTATATTAAAGAACAAATTTCTTTGTTAATCGACATTTTTAATGGCCTAGTGTTTTCCAAATTTAAAATCTCCTTATTTTTTTTCCATTAGAATGAAAATATAACAATAATAAGTTATGTTGAAAGGGAAAGTCTGCTTTTATCTCTCCCTGCCAGAGAACCGTTATTAATTTTTGTTTTTTGATAGGTGGGTACAAGGTGGTTGGTTACGTCTTTTGGTTACATGGACAAATTGTGTAGTGGAGATGTCTAGGTTTTTGGTGCACCCATCACCCAAATAATATACATACATTGAGGAGAACCACTATTAATAGTTGGCATGTTTTCCTCCAGATTTTTCTCAAAGCATATTCTGACTTCACATTACTGTTATTATTTCTCAAGTAATTATAAATGACATACAGTTAAAATGTGGTGATAATAATACAAATTCTACTGTGAAATATGAATTAAAAAATAAAAAACGCCTTTGTATTTTCAAAGTAGACCCAGGAGTTAAATCAGAATATCTCTCAAGAGTTCCAGTATTGGCTGGGCGTGGTGGCTCATGCTTATAATCCTAGCGCTCTGGGAGGCCGAAGTGGGTGGATTGATTGAGCTCAGGAGTTGGAAACCAGCCTGAGCAAGAGTGAGACCCCGTCTCTGCTAAAAATATAAAAACTGAAATAAGAAGGTCGCTCAAGCCCAGGAGAGTGAGGTTGCAGTGAGCTATGATGGGATGGCACTCTATCCAGGGTGACAGAGTGAGACTGTCTCAAAAAACAAAACAGGACAAACAAACAAAAAAAGATTTCCGGTATTATTTGCTCGTATAAGCTTATAAAATGAGATCTCTTTTTCCAGAACTGGTAAATGTTTATCTTGTGTGACTCATTTGATAATACACTAAAGAACAAATATAAACCCAAACTCGTTTTTATTAAATGTGGTGAAGAGGATGGAACAAAAAAAAAAGTCCACATTATAGTAAAGATAAAGTCCCTTTTTTTTCCTGCTTATCAGCTGTTGTTGAGGGATTGACATTAGCATAATTCTAAGCCGGCTTCTTTCATTCGGGAAATTCTGGAAAATGAGGCCAACAGCAATGTGCGAAATGAAGGTGACTCATAGATAAAATCATCAACCTTTACAACCATGGCATGAGTAGTAACTGGCATGTGCATCCTTGGTGATAATTTAATAAGCTTTTTACTCTCAATGGAAAAAGTGATGTCTTATGTATACACGGGACATTGCCATTGCCGTCAGCAACAGGAAGCATTGCTCGTTGTATCAAACTGCTGTGGCAAGATGGTTTTATTGGTTTGTTTTCTTGTAACTTTCAAGATCCCCATCTTTAGGGTCTTCCCTTTAATCTATTAACTGCTACCACCTCCAGGGGTGATATCAAAATAGTTAATGGCTTAGAAGGTACCTGTACTGTCCAGCTTTTAAGCAGGGTCCTGGAGGTCCCCTGCTGCATCAGGCAGTATCTCGGAGTGCTAGGGGAACACCTGAAACAGGGATGTTCGGGGGCGAGGGGCTCAGGAACACTAGCTATTGACCAACTCGAGTCTGGAAGTATTTCAGGATTTTCATAATTGGTATGGAGATTTTCTGTAAGTACAAGCTATACATATGCCTTAGCACTTTCTGTTGCAGAGGATCCTGGTTACTTCTCATGAGGTATTTTCAAGCATTATCAGAGTAATTTTAATTGTATTTCCCAATGTTACTATTAACGTATTCCCAATTCATGGAGTGTTTTGAGGTTATGTGTCATTTCTTTGGTGCTTGGAACTCAGGGAATAGCACTATGAGAACATGTTTATATTCACTTTAAATAGGAAGCATTCATTCATTCATTTGTTTAGTGAATACTATTTTTTTGTTTTGAGATAGACTCTCACTCTGTCACCCTGGGTAGAGTGCTGTAGCATCATAGCTCACAGCAGCCTCAAACTCTTGGGCTCAAGTGATCCTCTTGCCTCAGCTTCCCAAGAAGCTGGGTCTATAGGTCCCCACCACAATGCCTGCTTAGTCTTTCTATTTTTAGTAGAGATGGGGTCTCATTCTTGCTCAGACTAGTCTTTAACTCCTGAGCTCAAGGGATCCACCTGCCTTAGCCTCCCAGAAGGTTAGGATTACAGGCATGAGCCCCCATGCATGGCCCGGTGAATGCTTTTTGAGCACCTACTATACTGCTCTAGTGCAAGGGATGTAGCAAAGGACAAATCAGATAAGCTCTGCCTGTGCAAAGTTGATATTCTGGTAGAAGTGAGAAATCATAAACAAATAACTCTATAATGTCAAGGAATAAATACTATGAAGACAAACAAAGTAGAGCAAGGAGATAAAAGAGTGGGGCTAATGGGAGTAGGTCCACCAATAAGGTGGCTCCTGAGCTGGGAAGGAAGGGAGCCATGCAATGCCTAGGATAAAATCCGGGACGAGTACCAGGGCCCTGAGGCCAGTGTGTGCTTGGTGTGCCAAGGAGCAACCACTATGGCTGGAGTAAGGGGAGGTGGGGGAAAAGTAGAAAAGAAATGAGATCAGTGAAGAAAGAAAGGGGTAGAGACCAGCTCTAGTAACCATGGTGAGAATTTTGGATTTTATTCTAAGAGAAATGGGAAGTTACTGGAAGTTTTAAGCAAAGAAGTAATATTATATGACTTTTCTTTTCTTTTTTGAGACATAGTTTCTGTGCAGAGTACTGTCATAATTCACAGCAACCTCAAACTCCTGGGCTCTCTTGTGATTCTCTTGCTTCGGCCTCCTGAGTAGCTGGGATTACAGGTACCTCAGTGCCTGGCTAGTATCTCTACTTTTAGTAGAGACAGGGTATTGCTCTTCCTTAGGCTGGTCTCAAACTCCTGGGCTCAAGCAGTCCTTCCACTTTGGCCTCCCAGAGTGCTAGGATTACAGGCGTGAGCCACCGTGCCTGGCTTTTTTTTTTTTGAGACAGTCTTACTCTGTTGCTTGGGCTAGAAAGCCATGGCCTCAGCCTAGCTCACAGCAACCTCAAACTCCTGGGCTCAAGCAGGCCTCCTGCCTCAGCCACCTGAGGAGCTGGGACTGTGGGCACATGCCATAACACCTGGCTAATTTTTCTATTTTTAGTAGAGACAGGGTCTTGCTCTTGCTCAGGCTCCTCTCAAACTCAGTGAGCTCAGGCAATCCACTGCCTCAGCCTCCCAGAGTGTTAGGATTACAGGCGTGAGCCACCCCACCTGGCCATACGACTTATTTTTAAAAAGATCTTTTTGTTAAATAGAAAATAGACTAAGGCAAGGGCAGGGAGGTAAGTGAAGGAGTTACTATAACAATTTAGCTGAATGGAGATGGCAACTTGGACCAGAATGAGGGCAGTGGAGGTGGTGAGAAAAGATCAGATCTTGGGTACATTTGAAGGTAAAGCCAATAGGATTTACTAATGGTCTGAGAGAAAGAAAAGAGTCAGTTGTATTGAAAACTAATGACATTTATCCTGATCCCCCAAGAAGAACATCTTAAGGGCAAGATCTGGATTGATGAGTGATGGAGGAAGAAGTGGGGATTGGAGGACAACGTGCATTACAGGAAGATGGAAGGGGGAGATAAGGTGGTCAAGTGCAGCCTGGAGAGTGCAGGTTGGGAGCCTGGCAGGCTCGGGTTTAAATCATGGCTTCATCACTTGAAGCTTTGGGACATTGGGCAAGTTACATTAACCTCTCTAGCCTTAGATTCTATAAAATAGGGGCAATAATAATAATACCCACTCCATAAACTTTTTGTAAAAGAGAAATGTGATCTGTGCTTACAAATAATAACTATTGTTATGACAGTGTTTTCTATTCATAATTTTATCTCTGGCCTTTCACAAGTTATCGTCTATGTGTTTTTCTTTTTTTTTTTTTTGAGACAGAGCCTCAAGCTGTCCACCTGGGTAGAGTGCCGTGGCATTACAGCTCACAGCAACCTCCAATTCCTGGGCTCAAGCGAGTCTCCTGCCTCCGCCTCCCAAGTAGCTGGGACCACAGGCGCCCGCCACAGCGCCCAGCTATTTTTTTTTTTTTTTTTTGGTTGCAGCTGTCATTGTTGTTTGGCGGGTCCGGGCTGGGGATTCGAACCTGCCACCTTAGGTGTACGTGGCTGGTGCCTTAGCCGGTTGAGCTATAGGCGCCGAGCCCTATGTGTTTTTCAATACAGTTTTAGAATAACTTTATTTCTAAAAGTATCATAGGGTGTGTGTGGTGGCTCATGTCTATAATCTTAGCACTTTGGGAGGCGAAGGCAAGTGGATCGCCTGAGCCCAAGAGATCCAGACCAGCCTAAACTGGCCAGGTGTTGTAGAGGTCTCATGTAGTCCCAGATATGTGGAGGCTGAGGCTAGAGGATTGCTTGAGCACAAGAGTTTGACGTTGCTGTGAGCTATGATGTCACAGTACTCTACTCAGGGTGTCAGAGTGAGACTCTGTCTCAAAAGAAAAAAAGAAAATTATCATACAGTAAAACTAACTTATTTGGTACATAGTTCTATGAATTTTAACATCTGTATAGATTGGTTAATTACCATGGTAATCATGCTGCAAAGCTTCCATCACCTCTATGGATAGTTATTTTTAAACAACAGCTTATTCAGATATAATTCACATACCGGAAAGTTCACCTGTTAAAATGTAACTTCAGTGGTTTTTAGTGTATTCACAGTGTTGTGCAACCATCACTACTATCTAATTTCATAACATTTCAACACCACGAGAAGAAACCTCTTACTCATTGACAGTCACTTCCCAGCCCCTGGCAACAACTAATTTGCTTTCTGTCGCTAAAGATTTGTCTATTCTGGATATTTAATATAAAAGAAACGATACTATATGTAGCCTTTTGTCACTGGCTTCTTTCACTTAGCATAGTGTTTTCAAGGCTCATGTAGGATGTATCAATATTTCATTCCTTTTTATGGCTGAATGATAATTCCTTTATTTGGATATGCCACATTTTGTTTATTCAGTCACAACTGGTGGACATTTGGGTTGTTTCTACTTTTTGGCTAATGAATAATGCTATAGATTTTTAGTGGTCATATGCCTTCACTTCTCATGGTATATATCCAGGATTGAAATGGTTGGGTCATATCATTACCCAATGGTTGGGTAACTCTGTTTAATGTTTTTTTTTTCACACTTTTAAAAAATTATATATATATACACATATTACATATACATGTGTTTATTAGGTTTCCAGTTTTTGCCTTCACAAAATTAAAAAGGCTTAAAATTTAATAACAATAACAATGTTTAAGATAAGGACTAGAAACAAAAGACTCATAAAGAACAAATGAACATAAATTCAGAAAAGAAATCAGATGATTGCTGCATTGAAATATTAGGCAATAATAATAATAATAATAATGCCAAAGAGAGTAACATTTACATTGTCAAATAAGAGTATGTCTATTATAGAATGCTTTGACACTGAGATTCAGTATGGCGTCATTAGTTAACTTCTTTTTTTTTAAGTCTCAAAAAATAGACAACTAATATTTATAAATAAAAGTAAGAGATAATTTCAACTCTGTTTACTGTTTTAAGGAAATACCAAACTATTTTTCAAAATTATCTATTTATGTTTATATTTTTATTTTTTTTGAGACAGACTCTCACTTTGTTGCCCTCGGTAGAGTGCTGTGGAGTCACAGCTCACAGCAACCTCAAACTCAGGCTTAAGTGATTCTCTTGCCTCAGCCTCCCGAGTAGTTGGGACTACAGGTGCCCACCATAACACCCGGCTATTATTATTATTATTTTTTGTTGTTGTTGTTGCAGTTGTTGTTGTTTTAGCTGGCCAGGGCTGGGTTTGAACCCACCACTCTTGGTGTATGTGGCCGGCGCCCTACCCACTGAGCTACAGGCACCACCCTATTTATAATTTTGGCTATCCTATTGGGTGTGAAGTGATATCTTGCTATGGTTTTGATTTGTATTTCCCAGAGGACTGAATGATGTTGAGTGTCTTTTCATTTGCTTGTTGTCTATTATCTTCTTTGGAGAAATGTCCATTCAAATCCTTTGCCCATTTTGTGATTGTATTTTCTTTTTCTTATTGAATTTAAGAGTTCTTTATAAATTTTAGATGTAAGTACCCTGTGATATCTATGGTTTGCAAGTATTTTTCCCATTCCATGGGTTGTCTTCACTTTCTTGATAGTATTCTTTGAAACACAAATGTTTTAATTTTGATATAGTCCAATTAATCTATTTTTCCTTGCTTGCTTGTGCTTTTGATGTCATATCTGAGGAGCCATTCTAAGGAACCTAATCTGAAGTCATGAAAATTTAATTCATGTTTTTTCTCAGGGATTTATAATTTTAACTCTTACGTTTGAACGTGATCCATTTCTGAGCTAGTATTTGTCTATGGTTTGAGGTAGGGATCCAAATTCATTCTCAGCACCTTAGCACCAGTTGTTGGAAAGACTATTCTTTCTCAATTGAGTTATCTCGACACTCTTGTCAAAAATCAGTTGACTGCAAATGTGAAGCTTTATTCCTCTATTCTCAATTCTATTTCATTTATCTATATGTCTATCCTTATGTTAGTATTCACTATTTTCATTACTGTAGCTTTACAGTAAGTTTTGAAATTTAGAAGTGTGAGTCCTCCTTTGTTATTCTTTTTTTTTTTTTTTTTTTTTTGAGACAGAGCCTCAAGCTGTCCCCCTGGGTAGAGTGCCATGGCTTCACTGCTCATAGCAACCTCCAACTCCTGGGCTCAAATGAGTCTCTTGCCTCAGCTTCCCAAGTGGCTGGGACCACAGGCACCCACCACAACACCCGGCTATTTTTTGGTTGCAGCCATCATTGTTGTTTGGCGGGTCCGGGCTGGATTCGAACCCGCCACCTTAGGTGTATGTGGCTGGCGCCTTAGCTGCTTGAGCCACAGGCGCCGAGCCTGTTATTATTTTTTCAAGAGGATATTATTTTCCCCCTCTTTTGGGTCCCTTGCATGTGAAATTGGATTTTAAGACTAGCTTGTCAATTTCTGCAGAAAAGGCAACTGGGATACACATTTGAGGTCTATTAGTATTTTAGCAATGTGAAGTTTTGAAATCTATGGACATGGAGTGTCTTTCTATTTATTTAAATCTTTATTTTCTTTCAACAATATTGTATAGTTTTTAGCGTGTGTAGAGCACTTTTTTGTTAAAAATGTTTCTCCCTTCCTTCCCTCCATCCCTTCCTTCCATCTTTCCTTCCTTCCTTCTCTACCTTTCTTTGACAGAGTCTCATTCTGTGCCCTAGGTAGAGTGCTATGGTATCATAGTTCACAGTGAACTTGAACTCTTGGGCTCAGGCAATCCCCTTGCTTCAGCCTCCTGAGTAGCTGGGATTATAGGTCTGTGCCACCACACCTGGCTAGATTTTCTATTTTTGGTAGAGATGGGGTCTTGCTTTTGCTTAGGCTGGTCTTGAACTTCTGAGCTCAGACTATTCACCTGTCTTGGCCTCCCAGAGTGCTAAGGTTTCAGGTATGAGCTACTGTGCCCAGCCTATATTTTATTCTTTCTGATACTCTTATAGATGGAATAGTTTTCTAAATTTCATTTTCAAATTGTTTATTACTCATGCATAAAAACACCATTGATTTTTGTATATTAATCTTGTATTTTGCTCTACAGAAAATTTCACTGAGGGGCAGAAGAGACTTTGGAAGTGTTTCCAACAGGACCGTGAAAAGTTTTTATTATAAGCCCTCTGGCTAAATAGATTAGTGACAAAGATACCATTTGCCAAGCACAAACCATGCTATTTACTATGGGTAACCCTCCCATTGTTCTTATGATAAAAAGCAGGCTCGAATCCTTAGCATGACATCTAAGGATTCATGACTTAGATTGAATGGCGGGCTCTAGTCTACTCCACAGCCCCATTCCTCATTGTCCTTTCCGGGGCCAGTTTCCTCCAGCCACATGGCAATTGATGCTTCCTCTAAATCAGGGGTCCTCAAACTTTTTAAACAGGGGGCCAGTTCACTGTCCCTCTGACTGTTGGAGGGCTGGATTGCAGGCCCCGGGAGGAGTCAGCTGCTAAGCAGGACAGGCAGCGGTGGCAAAAACACACGGTGGGCTGGATAAATGTCCCAGGAGGGCGGCATGTGGCCCGTGGGCGTAGTTTGAGGACGCCTGCTCTAAATCACTGTGTTGCTTCCCACCTTAGAGTCTTCATTTTTACTGTCCCTCTTGCCTAGTCACTACCCTCTCTGTTAGCACTAGAAAGGTAATTTTCTTTCTAGTCTGGATGGAATTATCTTTTTCTAATGTTTATAAATGTCTTTTTTCTCCTGCTAATAATGTTCATATCTGTGTTACTGGCAACTGGAATAGCACCTGGCACATCACTGAAGCAAAATGAAGGGAGTGGATAAACTGTGTGCCAGGCACGGGTAAATCCATGATCTTGAATATACTTTACAAAAGCTTAATGAGGTAAATTGGGCCAAGGTCACATAGCTAGTAAATGGCAGTCATGATTTCTTGTGATATTTATTCAATAGCTTTGGAATTTAAAATAATCTCTCTACAAGAGAAGTGCTCATCTCTTGATTTGTTTTCCAGTGGAGACTTTTCAGACACTACAGAAGGCTAAGGATATTCTGACCAATGAAGAGCGTCGAGCCCGCTATGACCACTGGCGAAGGAGCCAGATGTCGATACCATTCCTGCAGTGGGAAGCTTTGAGTGACTCGGTGAAAACGGTGAGCACTCCCTGGGAATGATGTGTGTTTGTGATGCTCAGACCGCCCAGGGACTGCACTCATGTAGTAGCTTAGAGAGTCCCTAGGCAATAGGAAGGAGAAGACCAAGAAGTTGGTAAATCTGGATATAACTCAGTATCTGTAAAATCCTGTGAAGGGAATTTTACCAGAATAGAGGCTATGAATTTGTGCCAGAGAAGCTGTGACTCCATTTTTTAAATCTCTTTGGCTGTTTTTTGCAGCATATATATTCCCCACTATCACTTACTGTTTTGAGTTCTAATAAATGTGTTTCTCAAGTTACTCATATACTGCTAAAGTCTGAACATAGCAAATGTATCTCCTCCATCTTTAGTTCATATCAGCTGACTGAGGCTGATTTCACACCAACTGAATGCATAAAGTCTGAGAGGCCTGGAGAGGCATCCACTATCTCACACACTGCGTGGCAGATTGAGGCAGTGCAGGGGTCTTTTATTGTGCTCAAAAATAGGATCAGAGAGAATCCCTTGCTCTCAGGAAGGTAGGGTAATCAGGAACATTGGATAATGGAATGTCTGGAATGGTCTGATAATGTATATTTAGAAAAGGGGAGGGGGAAAGCAGGTTTTGTCCTTGCAGGGAAGATATCTTAACTTCTCTAATCTAAACTGCTGACCAGGAGGACACAGGTCTTAACCTGTCTGTTCTGCTGACCCTCCGTGCAGGGATGGTCATGCTCACATTCCCCGGACTGGGCTGCCTCCAGGGTCCTCTCTTCTAATGTGGTCTGATGAGATTCTTTGGTGATCTGGGAGGAGCCACAAGGATGGCCCGCCTGCATGCTTTACCCCCAGTTGGAGGGCTATGTACCTCCCACACAGCTTACTCTCTTTTCAAGGCTTATAATTTCATTAAAAAGTCAGGATCTGATTAGTTTAAGAAAGTTGTAAATTATTCCTATTATACATTCTGGCAAAAGAATTTTTAGACTCCTAAAACCATTGTGTTTCTTTATGCCATTAAAAAGCCTAAACATCAAAATAATAACCATAGTTACTGTTATATATTTATTTTGTTCAACATTGACCTTTAATTTATTTTATTTTTTCTTTCTCTATCACCCAGGGTGGAGTGCAGTGGCATCACCATAGCTCTCTGTAACCTTGCACTCCTGGGTTCAAGTGATCCTCCTGCCCCACCCTCCCAAGTGGCTGGGACTACAGGTGTGTGCCACCATGCCCAGCTAATTTTTAAATTTTTTTGTAGAGATGGAGTCACACTATGTTCTCTAGGCTGGTCTTGAACTGCTGGCCTCAAGCAATCCTCCTGTCTCAGCCTCCCAGAGTGCTAGGATTATAGGCATGAGATACCCTGCCTGTCCCTAACATCAACCTTTATATATTATGGAGAAAATGTCATTTAAGAGGTTTCTACATGCTTAAGCATGATTTATTACCCAAATTCTTTGTATTGGAACACTTTTCTAGGACATGAATATTAGAATATAGAAATTACCTTATAAGCAAATTTTCAGGGACAATTAGAATTAGTCTATAAGGTGATTCGCATCTCTTAGAGTCTTACATTTAGGTTTCCTTCTTTAAAATTTTTATTTTAAGAAGATTTGAGAAAATTGTTGATAACAAGCCTGGAATACTGAGGGAGAGTCTTTGAAATAATGGGGAAGAGCAAAGCAGAACTTCCAAATATATGGTGATAGCCACTCTGCATACAATGTAAAATGTTTTCTTCCTGTCATTTTGGAAAGAATGATACGTTCATTTCTTTAAGGTTGGATAATTATTTTATAAGGGATTAACCATATGATCGTTGTATACATTCACAAAATTAGTAGAGGGAATATTTCAAAAGAAATACTGATGTAACTTTATATCTTCAAAAACAAGATTTTTCTTTTCATTTTCATTGTGATAAATTCAAAATTCTTTGTTGACACTGGCTAGTAAACATTGTTCTACCAACTCTGCATAATCAGTCCAGTCTCCTAAGGGTGACACACTGCAGCTGCAAGCAGATTAGCGACTTGCTATTCAAATGCTTTCTGAGTTCATTTGTCTTGATGATCCACTCAACTGTGTCACTTAAATTTTAATAGCTAATATACAGTTAGCTGTAGATTTAAAAAAAACAACTTTTCCACATCTCTGCTTTAATTTATATAGCCAACGTCTTTCCATTAAAGACTCATTTCCTGTCTCCAAGCTCATCATTTCTGCTTTGAATTTAGCTTAGCTATGAACTATTCGAGGTCTTACAATAATCACATTTTAAATCTTACTGGCTGCATCATTTGTGTTGTCTGCAAAATTGAAGTAGTGTGCTGGGCTAGTATTTATTTTTATTAGTGGTACAAAAATGATGAGATACATATCTCTCTGCTTTAAATCAGCAGTGATACATTTCCTCACCCAGTCTTCTTTTTCGGGGGCAAACCCTTGTTTGTGACCTTCTTTGGTTTCTCTTCCGCCGTGAACCTTAAATCCTATTTGTTCTGTACCTCATTTGATAGACTTTCTATAACTTTCCTCTCTTTTCTGTTCCAATCCTCGTAACAGCTTCTGCATGTGAAAGCCTTGCCTCTCTAACATTTTAATTGTTGCTCACTGTGTGTATTCCATTTGTTCATTCTTTTACATTCACTACTCTAGAGAAATTAATAGCAATGATCCTATCTAGTACTGTTCATCGCCTAATAGATCATTGTCTACGCTTTTGTGGATAAACATAACCATTAGGGTATTTGGGTTACTCGTCTCCTCTTATCCGTGGTTTCTGTTTCCTGGTTTCCTACGGTCAACCCTGGTCCAAAAATGGGTACAGGACTAAAAGGTATTTTGGGAGAGACAGAGAGAGACAACATTCACATAACTTTTATTATAATATCTTGTTATAATTGTCGTATTTCATTTTAATTATTATTGTTAATCGCTTACTGTGCCAAACTTTTAAATTAAACTTTGTCATATCTGTGTGTATAGGAAAAAACACAGTATCTATATATCCATAGGGTTTGGTACTATCCACAGTTTCAGGCATCCACTGGGGGGCTCAGAACATCCCCCACCCCAATAAGGGTGGACTACTGTATTACACATACTATTCTGACATGATTGTAACTTTAGGGTTTGAGTTTCAGGTGACATTTATCTAAATAAACACACACCTGCATATTTGCATCCCCAGCACATTTACAAATTGTTAAATCTTATAAAATACCTTTTCTTTCACATCATCAACCCTGTGCTTCTGCTTTTTATATAATTGATATAATCCCTCTGGAAGGAAAATGATTAGTTGTGATCAATATTAGTCTCCATATCTAGAAGGCAGGACAGATCACAGACACATCACAGTGTGCTATTGTAGCCTCGTACACAGGATCGTAGTGTGTGAATCTCTTTGGGGAGAAACCCTCACATGAACCCCAGCTTCAAGCGTGCTGGGTTTCTATGATCTGATGAAACTGAACTGAAACTTTTTTACCTACAGTAGGTCTGTGTCACTTCACTAGCTATTTTTCTTTTCCTTTTCTAGAAGTTTCTTCAGGTAGTTTAATTTGTAAACATATTTTAAGAATTCACCCAGGTTAATGAATATTTTGGAAATTAAAAGATTTTTTTCTCGCTCTGTTTCCCTGGGTAGAGTGCTGTGTCATTAGCCTAGCTCACAGCAACCTCAGACTCCTGCATTCAAGTGATCCTCCTGCCTCAGCCTCCCTGAGTAGCTGGGACGATAGGTGTGTACTGCCATACCCAGCTAATTTTTATATTTTTACTAGAGACCTGGGTGGGGAGGTCTCCTCCTTGTCCCCTCTTGCTCAGGCTGGTTTTAAACTCTTGGCTTCAAGGGATCCTCCTGCCTCAGCCTCCTAGAGTGGTAGGATTACAGGTGTGAGCCAGCACACCTGGCCTGGAAATTTAAATTTAGACATGTAGTGTTGGTTTAAAAAAGGGGATATTGGGCTGGGCGCTGTGGCTTACACCTGCAATCCTAACGCTCTAGAAGGCTGAGGCGGGTGGATTGATTACCTGAGCTCACAGGTTCAAGACCAGCCTGAGCCAGAGCGAGGTCCCCGTCTCTAAAAATAATTGGGTATCGCGGTGGGCACCTGTAGTCCCAGCTACTTGGGAGGCCAAGGCAAGAGAAGCACTTGAGCCCAGTAGTTTGAGGTTGCTGTGAGCTGTAATGTCACGCCACCCTACTAAGGGTGACTAAGTGAGACTCTGTCTTTAAAAAAAAAAAAAAAAAAAAAAATATATATATATATATATATATACACACACACACACACACACATGTATAATATAAAGGTGATATGGAATGAGGGTGTCCATATCTAGGCCTTTGGGATCCTGGGATAACTTGAAAAGAGAGACCTTTCTAGCTTTTTTTTTTTTTTGGAGACAGAGCCTCAAGCTGTCCCCCTGGGTAGAGTGCCGTGGCATTACAGCTCACAGTAACCTCCAACTCCTGGGCTCAAGCGAGTCTCCTGCCTCCGCCTCCCAAGTAGCTGGGACCACAGGCGCCCGCCACAACGCCCGGCTATTTTTTGGTTGCAGCCGTCATTGTTGTTTGGCGGGTCCGGGCTGGGGATTCGAACCCGCCACCTTAGGTGTACGTGGCTGGCGCCTTAGCTGGTTGAGCTATAGGCACCGAGCCGAGACCTTTCTAGCTTAAAGAATCTTAGGGAAATTCATCTTTATTGTGCTAAATGATTTTGTCCAAATCTGGGGTATGGATGGCTCTCCCTCTAGCTCCAAAATACATGGCTAAGTGACTTAAGGAGGATGGCTATGGGAGAATAGTTTAACAAAGCCACTCTCAAAATGAAGTGCCAAGAAAAATTCTCATAGGCTGTTAAAACTGTCCCATGTCACATCAATTGCTACAAATTTTATTTTATTATTTATTTATTTATTTTTTTGCGACAGAGTCTTGCTTTGTCACCTTTGGTAGAGTGCCCTGATGTCATAGTTCACAGCAACCTCAAACTCTTGGGTTCAAGCAATTCTCTTGCCTCAGCCTACCGAGTAGCTGGGACTACAGGCACCTGCCACAACACCTGGCTATTTTTAGAGATGGGGTCTTACTCTTACACAGGCTGGTCTGGAATTTGTGAGTTCAGGCATTCCACCCCTCCTCAGCCTTCTAGAGTGCTAGGATTACAAGTTTGAGCCACTGTGCCTGGCCTGCTTTTCATAAACAATTAATAGAACATATTTTTGGTATACTGATTGTTTGACAAGTTCATTGCTTCTGAGAGTGGTCCTTGGGTCACCCCCAGGTGGGCCTATTTGTCTACTGTTTTTAAATTTCCAGCTGGGCGAGGTGTCCTTGGGGTGAATCCAACTGGCTATAGACTACCTACCAGGAAAGCCCCCTACCATGCCCGGTGTGGCTACGGTTTCCCCAGCCAGATGGGAAACGGTATGCAATTCAACACCTACTGCCGGTTCAAATGCAATCTGTCCTAGTCGGATGTTATCTAAAAGCAGAACAGAAATCACACAGACAAATAAAAAATTCTCTCATAGTGACCGAAGAGAATAATAACCAATTTTGTGTGGTTATGATCTGATCTGATCTGATCTGTGGCTCATCTGAGTCAACTGATTTCTTTTTCTATCTGTCCCAATATTTACTGGCATGTAAAACAATTTCTTTTTAAATTTCCTATTGTTGACTAAGGTCTAGATTGTAAGAAAAAGACTTTCTAAGAAAAAAAAGGCCCATTAAGGTAAATTGGTAAACAAGTTAATTGTGAAGGTACGATAACAACATACCAGTTTCACAGACTGGAAGGTCAGTGGCCTTTGTGAAACCAGCAAAGCAGCCTACAAGGTGGAGTCCGAGAAGCTCAGCTGAAGCAGTACAGGGAATCGTCTGCAGAGTTCACGTTCTCCCCCCACTTCCTTCCCCCTCGGTTATCTAGTTAAGGTTTCTCGGAGATTGTGAGGATGTTTCTTTTATCTCAGGAGACTGAAGAAGCAGTCCCACATAGATGATAGGTGTTGTGATATTGGTAAAGGTTACTTTGATGAGAAGATGTTTTCTCTGATGATTCTCTTAGATCTCTTATTACAGGGAAAATTACCTTTCTGCCGTTTAAACATTTTGCATGGTTAGAATGAAGATTACTTTGATGTTACTTCTTATCAGGTAAAGTTAAAATTTTCTAGGTCTGTTTCCTTGTATTCCCATTATAAAAACTATTAGAATTGTAACTGAGGCAGAACAGAGTTGAGAGACTACTCTCCAGAATTGCTGGCCTTCTGCTAATAAAGCTAGTTAGACCTAGTCCCCTTCTCTGCATTGGCTGGGACGGTGACAGGTGGCTGGACCCTCTTCGTCGGGTAACATCTGTGTCTAGACTTGCTGTCTGTTTAGTTAGTTCGCTCTATGCATATAAAGACGTCCGTCTTGAGTCATTCGTTATTTGCTGTGCAGACTCTCCCCTTCCTTGTTCCCCTCTTAGTCTCTATCAGTTATTATCAGTTGATATTTTTTATTGATGCTGATTCTATGGACATGAGTCACTCCAGGATAGACTAGTTCACTTGATAGTATATGTTGTACTGTGCAACTAATACCCTCGTGGAGCTGTGCTGTGTTAACACAGAGTGACTTGCTGGCTATCTGTGGCCCAGCAAACCAGGGTTCTTACATTAGTCCTTGGAACTACAAAGCGTGAGAAGCACCTGCATATGAGGCGAGATACAGTTTGGCGTTTTCCTCTGTGTATTTCTTTAATTTGGATCAGTAGATTTAAGAGTCTGGTGATAGGCTCGGTGTCTGTGGCTCAAGTGGCTAAGGCGCCAGCCACATACACCTAAGGTGGCGGGTTCGAATCCAGCCCGGGCCGCCAAACAACAATGATGGCTGCAACCAAAAAAATAACCAGGTGTTGTGGCAGGCACCCGTGGTCCCAGCTACTTGAGAGGTGGAGGCAGGAGACTCGCTTGAGCCCAGGAGTTGGAGGTTGCTGTTAGCTGTGATACCACAGCACTCTACCCAGGGGGACAGCTTGAGGCTCTGTCTCAAAAAAAAAAAAAAGAGTCTAGTGATAAAATACTTTATTCTGATTTACTCATAAAAGAGATGGACAAGTAAGATTACTATTTCAGGATAGCCTTTCACTGAGGGCTTGCTGTTAGGGAAATCATTAATCCTCAACCTATCTAAGGCAGACCTAGGCGCTTTTGGTCTCAAGAGAGAAGTACTGAGGCACAGTGATGATTACATCATGTACAGGCCACCTAGCTGACTTGTGTTGCTCATGGTTCACAGTTCCAGCTCTCTGGGCCCTGAATTCTTGAATTTCTTAGTCCCTGCTTTTCACTAATCTTTATAATATTCTTTTCCCTCTAGGAAGCCACAGGCCAACCTCTTCTATTCTATGCATATGGAAAAACTCAAATCAAAACACAACAAACCTAAACCAATCAAACACAAGCCAGATTATTTTTTATCAGTGGAGGCCATTGCCTTGTTATGAAATTAACATTTTTTTTGTTTTTGAGACAGAATCTCCCTTGGTCACCCTTGGTAGAGTGCTGTGGCATCTTAGCTCACAGCAACCTCAACTCTTGGGTTCAAGTGATCCTCTTGCCTCAGCCTTCCAAGTAGCTGGGACTACAGGTGCCCACCACAATGCCTGGCTACTTTGTAGAGCTGGGGGTCTTGTTCTGGCTCAGGCTGGTCTTGAACCTGTGAGCTCAGGCAATCCACTTGCCTTGGCCTCCCACGTGCAGTGACTACAGGCATGAGCCACCATGCCTGGCCTGAAATTAACATTTTTATCTTGAAATAAAACATACAGAGAAATGCATAAGTCTGCATTTGCAATTTAGTAAGTGATTGTTAAGTATTTACTCTGTAACCATTCCCCTCAATATACATATTGCAGGCACTCAAAAGTGCCCTCCTTATATATTTTTGCAATACATCTAATTTTTTTCTAACTTACACATATAATCATCTAATGAAAAATATGGAAAATACCCCCAAAAAAAAAAACAATAGAAAAGAAAAGAAAAAATAACTTTATAATTTTGCTATGCACACGTAACCATAGTTAACACTTTGGTGCCTTTCCTTCAGTTTTTTTAATCCCTGTTAGTGAAAGCGGATTACGTTGAAAGGCGGCAGAGATTGCTTTGTGGGGTGGTTTTTGGACCTTGTGGTGAGTGGGTTAATTGGCCTCTGGATTGGATTATCTTCTTCAGGTAGCAGGATTCATGATGAAGACTCTTTGTAGCTAGGAAGAGATAAGTTGAAGGTGGGAATAAGTGACTTCTTTGATTGAATTAGAGCAGATGGCTTGAATATGGTGATTATTATTATTTTTTTTCTGAGACAGAGCCTCAAGCTGTTGCCCTGGGTAGAGTGCTGTGGCATCACAGCTCAGAGAACCTCCAACTTCAGGGCTTAAGTGATGCTCTTGCCTCACCCTTCCAAGTAGCTGGGACTACAGGCACCCGCCACAATGCCCGGCTATCTTTTGGTTGTAGTTGTTGTTGTTTGGCAGGCCCTGGGCTGGATTCGAACCTGCCAGCTCCGGTGTATATGGCTGGCGCCTTAGCTGCTTGAACTATAGGCACCGAGTTGGTTTTTTTTTGAGGCAGAGTCTCACTATATTGCCATTGGCAGAGTGCCATGGAGTCATAACTCACAGCAATCTCAAACTCCTGGGCTCAAGCGATCCTCTTGCCTCAGCTTCCTAAGTAGCGGGGACTACAGGTGCCCGCCACAGTGGCTGTTAATTTTTAGAGCCGGTGTCTCACTCTTGCTCAGGCTGGTCTCCAACTCCTAACATCAAGCAATCTGCCCGCCTCAGCCTCCCAGAGTGCTAGGATTACAGGTATGAGCCACACGCCCGGCTACAGTTACGGTTTGATGGTGTATAGAAGGATATGCTGCCTTTCAGTGTGGGTAACAGAGGTAGTGTGTCACTAGTAGTGTAATATTTCAGGAATAGCTTCCCACTAAATATCCAGATCAGGTTTTGAGTAGGAATGGTGTTTATTATTTTGGTTGATGCCATAGCTAATTATTCTACTTGGAATATTCTTTATTTTTATTTATTTATTATTTTTTTATTAAATCATAGCTGTGTACTTAGAATATTCTTGACACAGCAGATTCACAATTTCTCTTTCTTACTCTGTATTCATCTATTAATTTTCCATCCATCTATTCATCTATGTCTGTTCAATTTTTAATTTTTTAAAAATTATTTTTCATTAAATCATAACTTTGTACATTGATACATTTATGGGGTTAATACATTGATACATTTACTGCTTCGATATACAATGTGAAATGTGTACATTGAATTAAGTAACACATCCCTCACAATTATACCAATTGTGAATAACACATCTATCACAATTATACCAATTTTTTTTTTTTTTTTTGAGACAGGAGCCACAAGCTGTCCCCCTGGGGAGAGTGC
>NW_003852403.1:17627025-17656408 GCF_000181295.1 Otolemur garnettii
GCCGGGTTTGAACCCACCATCCTTGGTAGATGGGGCTGGTGCCATATTCACTGAGCCACAGGTGCTGGCCCAATTTTTAAATTTTTAATAGGAAAATACACATACAGGGCACAAAATGAAAAAGGTACAAAAGGATGTGTGCTGAAAAACAACAATTAATGTTTAGATTAATTAATATCTTGATTGATGAATATCTGCTTAATAGTCCAATATAACATTCTGCTAATCAGTATTAGAATAGTAGATGTTACCACATATTGAACTTTAAATATAGAAAACTGTATGATAGGCTTGGTGCCCATAGCACAGTGGTATGGCGCTGGCCACATACACCCAGGCTGGTGGGTTTGAACCCGGCCTGGGCCAGCTAAACAACAATGACAACTGCAACAAAAAATAAAAAATAGCCAGTGTTGTGGCGGGCTCCTATAGTCCAGGCTATGTGGGTGGCTGAGGCAAGAGAATCACTTGAGCCCAAGAGTTTGAGGTTGCTGTGAGCTGTGACGCCATGGCACGCTACCCAGGGTGACATAGTGAGACTCTGTCTCAAAAAAAAAAAAAAGAAAACTGTATGATATTGATTTAATATTTATATCTGTGCTTTTCATTACTTCAGTCAATGCACTGGGCTGTCAAAGGTAAAAAAGACCTGATGCTGGAGGAACCTGACCAGACCCCGACTAACAAGACTGAAATTGAGGAACAGAATAAACAAAGTGAAATAAAGAAAGAGGAGTTGACTTCAACCACAGAGAAAATGGAACAAAAAGAATCTGAGCCCCTGGAGAAGTCAGTCTCCCCCCCAAATCCAGATTCTTCAAGTAAGTCATGTCCTTTAACTTTGTAGAATGGAAAAGGTCTGAAATTAAAGATCTTGGCTTATGTCATATTTTTTCCAATGCCAAATTTAAGGACTGGTTTAAGGTCTTAAAAGGAACTTACTTAGCATTGACATAGATAGTAGAAGGTAAATACTTTCCTTGCAAGGGAACCTTAAGATAATTCTCAGGATGTCTTCTGTTTTACTGAAATAATGCCAGCTGACATGCATTGCATGTTTACTGTGTCTGGGAACATTCTTTACACATATGACTACATTTGTTGTCTCATGTAATATTAATTTTATATTAATTCCTTTAATCCTCACCACAAGTTGGTGAGGTTGGTATCAATATTATTCTCATTTTATATATGAGAAAACTGAAGCCTAGGGTGGTTGAGTAATTGGCTCAAGGCCAGACAGCTTGTATATGGCAGGGAAGGGAAGGGATCTGAACCAAGACAGTTTGGCATCAAAATCTGGTTTGGCACCCATAGCTCAGTGGTTAGGATGCCAGCCACATACACCAGCACTGGGGGGTTTGAATGCAGCCTGGGCCTGCTAAAAACAACAGTGACAACAACAACAAATAGCCAGGCATTGTGGTGGGCACCTGTAGTCTCAGCTACTTGGGAGGCTGAGGCAAGAGAATTGCTTAAGTCCAAGAGTTTGAGGTTGCTGTGAGCTGTGATGCCACAGCACTCTACTGGGGGAAGACATAGTGAGACTCTATTTAAAAAAAAAAAAAATCTATGTTTCAAGGCATTGCACTATCCTGAGATGGCATCTCATCTGTGAGTGGCTCTGTGAATATTACGAATCATTGAAGCGGGGTAATATAAAATTTTGTTCAACTCCTGGCTCCTAAGCTACACTACTTGAGTTCAGATCTTAGCTACTTACTTGACTTCTCTAGACTTCAGTTTCCTCATATAAAATAGGGATTATAATAGTACCTCCTCAGCTGGGTACAGTGGTCCCAGCTACTCGGGTGGGGGGCTAAGGTGGGAGGATTATTTGAGGCTAGGAGTTCAAAGCTATAGTTTGCTATGAACATGCCTATGAATAGCTACTATGCTCTAGCCTGGGCAACACAGTGAGACTCTGTCTCTAAACAAAAAGTGCCTTCTCATAAAGTTATCATGAAGATTATAAGAGGAGATCAATCCAAAATGCTCAGCCCAGCAATTTGCCTATAGCGGGCCCTGGGTAAATGTTAGCTGTTACTATCATTTCTTTGACCCTCTATCCTAGCTATTCAACTGTGTTTAACTAGTTAAGGTGTGTAATATCATACGTGTACATATATACAGACATTGTAACTGTCCTTTAAATTCTTATTTGTTGATTCTCAGGGATGTGATAATAGCATCCCATAAGGGTTTAGCCTTTAAGCAAAAAGTTCCTGAATATCCTTGAACACTTTTATAAAAAAGAAGATAATTAGATAGCTTGTGGTGGATCATAGTCTTTCTAGAAATAGGCAATTAATTAATCAATTAATTAATTTATCTTTGAGACAGAATCTCAAAATCTTGGCCTCGGGCTGAGCACCTGTAGCTCAAGTGGCTAAGGGGCCAGCCACATACAACAGAGCTGGTGGGTTCCAATCCAGCCTGGGCCTGCCAAACAACGACAACTACAACCAAAAAATAGCTGGGCATTGTGGCGGGTGCCTGTAGTCCCAGCTGCTTGGGGGGTCGAGGCAAGAGAATTGCTTAAGCCAGGAGTTGGAGGTTGCTGTGAGCTGTGATGCCATGGCATTCTACCCAGGGTGACAGCTTGAGTCTCTGTCTCAAAAAAAATCTTGGCCTCAGTGATCCTCCTGCCTTGGCCTCCCAAAGTGCTTGGATTATAGGCACAAGCCACTGCACCCAGCCTGATTTATTTTTTATTGAGACAAAACATATGTATGTAATTTACCATATTTATCATTAAAAAAATGAAAAAAATTTTTGAGACAGGATCTTGCTCTGTTGTCCAGGCTGGTGTGCAGTGATGCAATCCTAGCTCATTCATTGCAACCTCAGACTCCTGGGCTCAAGCAATCCTCCTGCTTGGCCTCCTAAAGTGCTAGGACTATAGGTATGGACACTGTGCCTGGCCCACTTTTACTATTTTTAACTGTGCAGTTTGGTGCAATAAATGGTCAAAATATTAGCATCTACCTTGTAAGATTTTTTGAGGAGTAAATAACTTAATACACCTAAACTGTTTAGACCAGTGCCAGGTACATGGTAAGCAGTAAGCACTTTTTTTAGTGTTAGTTTTTATTATTATAGAACTATTTCTTCTTCTTTTTTTTTGAGACAGAGTCTCACTTTGTCACCCTTGGTAGAGTGCGGTGGTGTCATAGCTCACAGCAACCTCAAACTCTTGGGGTCACTCTTTCTCAGGCTACTCTGGAACTTGTGAGTTTAAGCAATCCACCCACCTCCACCTCCCAGAATGCTAGGATTACGGGCGTGAGCCACCGTGCCCCACCTACTATGGGACTTCTTAGAGTACTATTTGGTACCTGTGGTGATCAATTTACTGAGGTTCTACTGCAGTATGTCAAAGTTAAATAAAAATACAGAGATGTGGCTCAGCATGGTGGCTCACAACTGTAATTCTAGCACTCTGGGAGGCGGAGGTGGGAGGATTGCTTGAGATTAGGAGTTTGAAACCAGACTGAGCAAAAGCAAGACCCCTTCTCTACTAAAATTAGAAAAATTAGCTGGACATTTAGGTGGGTGGCTGTGGTCCCAGCTACTCAGGAGGCTGAGGCAGGAGGATTGGTTGAGCCCAGGAGTTTGAGGTTGCTGTGAGCTATGATGACACCTCAGCACTCTAGCCTAGGGCAGCAGAGTAAGACTCTCGTCTCAAGAAAAGAAATATATATACATGGAGAGATACATAGATAGATAGATAGACATGAATCTCTAGGCAAACTTTTTATTTGGGAAAACATATAGAAACAGAATTGTAGTTTGGGGTAAACACAGACTGGGGTGGTCTTTAGTATGTCCAAAGAACAAAGAGACGGTTGGGGTAGAATGAAAAGCGCTATGTATTGTTTTAAAAGAAAACTTACTGGCACTAGTGAAGTTTTTGGGAGCTGGCAAGCTCTGATTGGGTAAAGCTAGTGTTAGAGGCACAGCAGTTCCTGTTGGTTTCAGCAGCTGCTAGGTGAAACTCATCAAAGGTTGTAACCGTCTTTGGCAGCTGGCTTGAGATGTGATCCCCGGGCAGGTGCTTGTGTCCTGAGTGCTTTGCTTTCCCTCCCCAGGGTTTCTGGAATTCTAATCTAGTTCATTATGACAAGATGACTCCAATTAATATAATCAATTTTCACACAAAATTTACACACAGCAAATGGTGATGCCAGTTTTGATGTCCTCACATTACGAAGTATGTGCTCTTACTGTGGTTTAAGAATGAAGTAGGGGGGATATGAGGATGGAGGATCATTCTTCTGAGAGGCTGTTGCTGGAGAATTATGAAATTCTGCCACAGGCTGCATTCACCAGGATTTTCTTGATGCTGTTCAAGAGATTATTGGCTCTTCTTAGTAGTGCCTTCAAGCTGGAGTTTGATGGATCAAAGTGCAGTTGCATGATAATTCATAATTTCCTTTTACTGCAGTGTAAACTTATACAACATCCAAAATTTAAGAAATGCTATTCACGCAACCTTTTCAAGCCTCCAGTGGCTCCTTCTATGTTCCTTTTTAGTATATGTGTTAATTTCCTCAAGCGGTGACTTCATACTCACTTTGGAGTTCCCCTGGTGGTGTCTTTTCTGTGATGAGTAGCCACTAAATAGTCCCTGTAACATTCTGACTCTTCATTGCAACCATAAAATACGGAGCATAGCATCTGAAAAACTGATGTGCAAGACCAGCTCACTTTTGCTTTCTTTCTGTTTAAATAGACACTAAATATGACTTCTGATAGATACAATTCTAGAATCAAATAGTTTTGTGTAACATCGTGGAGTTAAAGAAGAAATCAAATGTAGCAGATGCTGTTGGTGTGCTGCCATAGCCCTTGGGCACCTGTCTTCCCAGGCCTTGCCAACTCTATGTATGGCCTCTGCCACAGACATCACGACTGCCAGAGGGCTTTCGCTGGTAATGGAGCTAGCTTGGCAGCCGACGAGCAGGCTGTATGTGCCAGGGAATAAACACCCCTGGGATGCTGCCATAAGACAATAATGAATGGGAGTGGGAGGCTAAGTTCCCTAGCCCCTTCACCTATACTAAAATACATAGTATAACTTTAAGGGATTTTTGTATTGTCTCCCAGGGATCCTGGGTGGGGGGTGGGGAGAGTCAAGCACCAGTCACCCATGATATAGTAACTTGTCTGATGGTGTACCTTTGTAGATTTGGTTCTCTCTCCTGTTCCCCTCCCAGGGCCTCCTGGGATCACCTCCCAAATTAGCCACTTTGCTTCACCTTCTTGTCTGGGTATCCCTTTCTAGGGAAACCTCACCTGGAAACTACATCTTTTTAAAACTCTAAAAATACATTTCCTGTAGAAATGTGAAAAAATATGGTCACAATGTGTTAAAGAAGTGTCTATTAATAATATCTATTATTTGATATACTTTCATTTATGTTAGTATACCTAAAACTAATAGGATCATGCTGTACATATTTTGTGAGTGAGATTTGATTTTGAGTCATCAGAAACAATTTCCTTTTTTTTTTTGAGACAGAGTCTCGCTTTCTCACTTCTGGTAGAGTGCCATGGTGTCTTAGCTCACAGCAACCTCAGACTCTTGGGCTCAAGAGATTCTTTTGCCTCAACCTCCCTAGTAGATGGGACTACAGGTGCCCACCACAATGCCCGGCTTTTTTTTTTTTTTGGTTTAGCAGGCCCGGGCTGGTTCCTTTTTCCTCAAATGGATATTCTTCAGATTTGTTTTCTCTGATAATTCTTTAAAACTGCAAACAACTTCTGTTTTTCTAAGATAACTACTGTCAACTATTGGGTGTATATTTTTCCTGGATAGATATTTAAAAACATCAATAGAAGCATATTTTATATATTATTCTTTAACTTGCTTTTTATTTGCAATGTTATAAACTAAAAAAAGACATACCTTTCCAGAAAAATAAGTGCAGATAAACAGAAGAAGTTATAAAAAATGAAAATCATATCTATTTCAACTAATTGGGGATAAATGCCATTAACATTTTTGTGTATTGGCTCGGCGCCTGTGGCTCAAGCGGCTGAGGTGCCAGCCACATACACCTAAGGTGGCGGGTTCGAATCCCCAGCCCGGGCCCGCCAAACAACAATGATGGCTGCAACCAAAAAATGGCCAGGCGTTGTGGCGGGCGCCTGTGGTCCCAGCTACTTGGGAGGCGGAGGCAGGAGACTCGCTTGAGCCCAGGAGTTGGAGGTTGCTGTGAGCGTGATGCCACAGCACTCTACCCAGGGGGATAGCTTGAGGCTCCGTCTCAAAAAAAAAAAAAAAAAAAACATTTTTGTGTTTTTATTTTTGACTTAAAAATTTTTCACATACTCATGTAAATAACCAGTTTAGAAATGAGATCATATTGTAAAAGCTGTTCCCTATCACTTATCAATATGCTGGGATCATTCTTCTATGACAGTAAATATTAAAAAACTATTAATGACTGTATCAAAACCTTTTAACCAACTTTTTTCTACTGCAGATGTATTGTTTACTTATTTAAAAAAATTTATAAGTGATATTAGCATTATTTACAATTAAGCCCTTGGGTGAATTCATTATTATTTCCTTAGGATAAGTTTCTAGAAGTGGAATTATTGGTTCAAAGGCTCACACATTTTTTTATTTTTTATTTTTTGCAGTTTTTGGCCGGGGCCGGGTCTGAACCCACCACCTCCAGTACATGGGGCTGGCGCCCCACTTCTTTGAGCCACAGGAGCCACCTAAAGGCTCACACATTTTAAAAAGTTTGATAAATACTGCCAAATTGCCTGCCAGAAGAGTTTTGCCAGTGTACTCTTATTATAGTAAAGAAGGAAAATGACCCTTTCCCTTAATTTTGAACAATGTTGTTTATTATAATTTAAAAAATATTATTACTGTGGAATTCAATTATAGTACTTGTATTTCCAGGGATCCTTTACCATTAACCTTATACTTTCTGAAGGGTTTTTTGAAAGCTGCATGAAAGTCATTTTCAGTTTCTTTGTAGATGAAACATCATAACTCCCACCACTTGGAGGCATCTATGAAATTCCTTTTATTATGAAGCATTTAACTCTGTGAGGTCTTCTCATCCATATACATTATAATTCCTGTTCATAAGAATTCTAAGGTCTCTGCTTAATCATATCAAAAACTTATCCTTACATTTTACTTGTTACTGTGAAATCTTTTTTTTTATTTTGGGTTGTAGTTGTCATTATTGTTTGGCAGGCGCAGGCTGGATTCGAACCCGCCAGCTCTAGTGTATGTGGCTAGCACCCTAGCCATTTGAGCTATAGGCCAAAAAGCCTTTTTTTTGGTTAGAGACAGAGTCTCACTTTATTGCCCTTGGTAGAGTGCCATGGAGTCACACTGCTCACAGCAACCTCCAATTCCTGGGCTTAGGAGGATTCTCTTGTCTCAGCCTCCAGAGTAGCTGTGACTACAGGTACCCACCACAACACCCGGCTATTTTTTGTTGCAGTTTGGCCAGGGCTGGGTTTGAACCCGCCACTCTCAGTATATGGGGCCAGCGCCCTACCCAGTGAGCCACAGGCACCACCCTGTTACTGTGAAGTCTTATCCCCAAGATGTTTTACTATAACAAGGCTGACTTTTATTTTCCTACCTCTGATTTTAAATATTTCTTTTCTCTCTTTTAAAGGTTTTTCAGATGTGAACTGTTGGCACCTTCGTTTCCGCTGGTCTGGAGATGCTCCCTCTGAACTCCTGAGGAAGTTTAGAAACTATGAAATATGAAATGTCCCTGCTCCATAAAGAAAGGAGATCAAGACTGTCCCTTGTGCTGCCAATATACAGTCTTTGTTCTTACACGCTTATGTGTCATGTTTGTGAATTGCTGAGTATCTATTGATTCTTCTGTGCTTGAACCTGTTCCTGTTTTTTAAAATGAGAAAATATTCAGAAGACTAGTTTCTTTCAATATTTAACTATGTTTAGTCCATAGATCCAGAGTAGATTGTATTACATTTTTCCTTTTATAAAAAATCCATTTAAAAATTGATGTCTGTACAGTGTATTTAAATATTTCATCGATCTGTGATCTCTATTAATGCTGGATATAGACAAAAAATGTTTTCTGACTCTTGACTTAAAATGAAATGTGAAATTACTGTGTAAATCCCACAGAGTCAAATAAATAATTTTCTCAAAGTTCATAAATGAATTTATAATTCAATATTTAAAAAATAATTTGAATAGATGTTTCTACTTTAATAATTGTGAGTTTGAAAGGGTATGATTTGTTTGAGGAAAGATCTTTTTACAGGATTTCTTGTGTATAAGTAAGTGATAAATTTATAAATTATGTTCAGACTATGAAAATGGCATGTTAGGTAATACAACCTCTTTAGGTTGGAATTCTTTGGGGCGCAAGTGATACTCCTGCCTCAGCCTGCTGAGTATCTGGGACTATAGGTACACACTATTACTCCTAGCTAGGTTAGAATTTTTTTTTTTTTTTTTTGAGACAGTTTTACTCTGTTGCTCAGACTAGAATGCAGTGGGATCAGTCTAACTCACAGCAACCTCAAACTATTGGGTTCAAGTGATCCTCCTGCCTGAGCCTCCTGAGCAGCTAGACTGTGGGCACTCACCACAACACCCAGCTAGTTTTTCTATTTTTAGTAGAAACAGGCTTACTCTTGCCCAGGCTGGTCTCAAACTCCTGTGAGGTCAAGAAACACATCAGCCTTCTAGGGTGCTAGGATTGCAGGTATGAGCCAACCTGCCTGACCCATAGGTTCATAGGTTGGAATTATTATTATTTTTTTTTTGAGACAGTCGCCCTGGGTAGAGTGCTGTGGCATCATAGCTTACAGAAACTTCAAATTCCTAGGCTCAAGTGATCTTCTCACCTAGGCTGCCTGAGTAGCTGGGACTACAGGTGTCCACCCCAACACCTGGCTAAGTTTTTCCTATTTTTAGTAGACACTGGTCTCACTCTTGCTCAGGCTGGTCTGGAACTCCTGAGCTCAGGTAATCTACCCCCTCTTGGCCTCCCAGAGTGCTAAGATTACAGGCGTGAGCCTTCTTGCCCAGCCCGGTTGGAATTCCTGATGGTAACACGTAGTCTTTAGTTAATTTTTAGATTGAGAACAAGTAGATGAAGGCATAAAAAGAAAAGAAGATTTTAGAGTAGAGTTTCTTTAGTCAATGACAGTTTTCACAATGAGAAAGAATAACAATATAACAACTGCTATGGTCTGAATATTTATGTCCCCCAGCCCATTTATGTTGAAATCCTAAATCCCCAAGGTGGTGGTATCAGGAGCTGGGGCATTTCAAAGGTAATTGTGTCAAGAGGATAGAGCCCCCAGTGTGGGCTTAGTGCCTTTATAAAAGAGGGTTGGGAGAGAAACTCCTTGTGTTCTTTCTACCATGCAAGGACCTCGCAAGAGAGCATCATCTATGGGCCAGACTAGGGGCCCTCACCAGACACCGAATCTGTCTTGCTTTTGGACTTCCCAGCTTCCAGAACTATGAGAAATACACTTCTATTGTTTATAGGGTAACAAGTTTGTGGTCCTTTGTTACAGTAGCCTGATGGACTAAGCAACTTTTTAAAAAAGCTAAATATATTCAATATAAAGTGTTTTTATTATTCCAAAGTTATACTTTTCCTATTATTGTGGTTTAAAATATGTTTCCTTTATGAAATGGTACCATAATAGATGGTATTCTTTGCTAGGGCTGCTGTAACAAAATGCCACAGGCTAGATGGCTCATGTGACACCTCTCAGGGTCTTGGAGGCTGGAAGTGCAAGAGGAAGCCGTCAGCAGGTTTGTTATTTTTTTCTGAGGCCTCTTGGCTTGTAGTTGGCCCCCCCTTGCTGTGTCCTCACATGGTCTTTGCTCTGTGCACACACATCCTTCGTGTCTCTCTTTTTACTTCTATGGACACTAGTCATATTAGATTCTAGCTTAATCTCCTCTTTGAAGACATTATCTCTAAATAAGGTTACATTTTGGGGTTCTGGAAGTTGAGACTTCAACACATACATTGAAGGGGAACACAGTTCAGTCCGTAACATAGATGAGGACCTTAAATTAATACAACTCCATGTTGGTTTTCTTAATTTTATTCAAATTTTAACAGTTGCATCAATCCAAACGTCAGGGCCAGCCATTTGGAGAATTATTTCTATCAATATTTTACCACTTAAGTAAAAAAAAAATGGTTTGGCATTGTTACCATTTCTGTAAAGTTTACCTCAAAAATAGGAAATAAATGCAAAAAACATAGCATGTTCAGTTAGTTAAATGAGCTTTTGGATGACGGTTGTCTATCACAATACCTGCTTCTATTTAAATAGAAATACTGTATCGAATAAGTGAACTTTTGAATCTAAGAATCAGGGTTTTTTTTCCTTTCCCCCGCAAGACGGATTTCTAGGACTGACGACTTTTAATGACTTGTCAAAGGGAGAGTGATTCCACTCCCAAGTTCTATCGTATTTTTGTTTCAGACTCATTTCCCAATTGTTGACAAGATTGAGCACTAGCTCTTGTTTACTGTTCTCTCCCGTAAGGCCTGAGGCCTCCAAATTAGAAATAGCTTCACTTTCATGGGGGTTTATAAGGCTTACAATAAGCACTTTATATACTTGATCCCATTTAACTTAGTAGCAGACCTTTCATGCTTAAGCACTCCCCTGAACTCAAAGTTTAAAAAGGGAGGAAACTGTGCTTTGCTAATGCAATCTTTTGAATGGAAAGTAAGAGGAAAACCGGGCTTTTCTTCTGTAATTTGGTCCTATTTCCAAGCACATCTGGCACAACCACATTGGATGTTCATACATATGGGGTGTCCATAAAGTTCATGTGCACACTTTTCAAGTCACTTATTTTTGCATTGTGTTCAACTTCATGCCATAGCAAACTGATTAGGAAAAGATAATTTTACTGACAGATTGTCAAGCTTCTAAGTCAGCTCCAAAAGGTGAAGATAACTAGTTTCTTTTATATTTGATACTGAATGAATGAATGAGGCATATACATCTAGAGAACATCAGTATGTGATGAACATTGCACTAGTATTTGGGTAGGATATAAAAAGGCTATGTCATGTTTATGTTCTCAAGGAGTTGTTATTTTAGTGGAATAAGAAAGGTTTGTGAATTTTTTTTTTTTTTGTGTGTGTGTGTGTGTGTGTGGAGACAGAGCCTCAAGCTGTCGCCCTGGGTAGAGGGCTGTGGCATCAAAGTTCACAGCAACCTCTAACTCCTGGGCTCAGGTCATTCTCCTGCCTCAGCCTCCCAAGTAGCTGGGACTACAGGCGCCTGCCACAATGCCTGGCTATTTTTTGGTTGCAGCTGTCATCGTTTGGTGGCCCGGGCTGGATTCAAACCCTCTAGCACAGCTCATGTGGCTGGCGCCTTAGCCACTTGAGCCACAGGTGCCGAGTCAAGGTTTGTGAATATTTACAGTTTAAAGGGAGTATACTGAATTAGTTTATATAAATAACGTGCTTAGAACATGATGAGTAACCACTATGTGTATTAGTTACCAATCTTACTGTATTATTATTACATGTTAAGTTTTATGTTAATTAACAAAATTTTGACCTCCTTTAACTTCTTTTCTCCAGTTGGGTCTCAGAGCCACTATTTCTTACCTATACATACTATTTCCTTAGCTATCCCGTGCACTTACACACATGTATGTGCTTCTGCTCTTTACACAAATGGTAGCATGTTACATTTATTGCCACATACTTTCCATCTATTTAGTTAATATATCTGGGAGATGTTTTTCGTTTTAGTATGTGAGTGCTACTTTATTCTTTTCGCCTGCTGTATAGCATTCCATTGTTTGGATAAATAATAACTTATTTAACTTTGTCCTCTACTGATATTTTTTCAAGCTATTTACAATTTTTTTTTTTTTTTTTGAGACAGGATCTCACTTTGTCACCCTGGGTAAAGTACCATGGCGTCATAGCTCACACCAACTTCAAACTCTTGGGTTCAAGTGACCCTCTTGCCTTCGTCGCCTGGGTAGCTGGGATTACAGGTGCCTGACACAATGTCTGCCATGTTTTTTTCTACAGAGTTGGGGTCATACTTTTGTTCAGGCTTGTCTCTGAACTCCTAAGCTCAGGCTATCCACCCACCTCAGCCTTTCAGAGTGCTAGGATCATAGGCATGAGCCACCATTCCTGGCCTATATACATTTTGCAATCACAAATAATAATTAGTTTTGTAGAAGGTCTTACTTGTATGTGATACTTGTAGGGTAAATTCCTAGTACTGAAATTTTTGGAGAGCATGTATGGGCATGTAGAATTTGCTTATCATATTCTTAACCAAACAAAAGATGCAATTTGGCAGGTTTCAAAGATCTTTGGGCCATTGGATTGAAAAACCCAGGAAAAGGTGCTTGTTCATTGTGATTCTTGCCTTTAGTTTTTTTTAAGTCTAGGCTAGACTTTGTTGAGTGGCTCAGTTTCAAATACTGCTTATGGAACAGTTACCTAGAACCTTTCGTAACCCCTAATACTGGGAGTGCCCAAGATAAAAAGTAATAATAAAACCAGAGTACATATTTCTTCTTCAGAGAGAGGAGGAAAACAGGTTTGTTTGTTTTTTTCCCAGTGTTATGGTTACTTGCCTTCTGGGTGTCCTGAAAGACAATTCTGGAACATTTTTGCTCTTTTAAGTAAAGGGGAACTCAGCAGAGCAACTGAGGAAAACCTAGGCAGAATTCACAATTTCCTATGAACCCGAATAATTTTCAGTACCCAATGGACACATTCCTAGCCTGTCAAAAATATGCCCCTTGATGAGCAAATTAGAAATGCAACAAAGACTTTGTAGACGTTTCTTGGATTGATATATCAGAGAGCTGGATAAGGAGAAGATAAGGTTGTTTTCTTGCTTAGGAATTTTCATATCCTTTCCCTGCCCAGATCTGATGCTGGTTACAAGATCAATCACAGCAGCAAGTGCCAATGACTCACACAGTTATTGAGAGGGGTCTTTAATTTCCTGGAGGCAAACACCATTACCCGCCACCTCCACATCACAGACAGCAGATGCCGGGACTACCTGGGAGGCAGAAATGGAAGAAATTATAAAACTGATGCAATTACTGAGAAAGTGATGAAATGTCTCACAGGCAAGGCTCCAGTTCCCTTCAGTTTCGGGTTCTGTGATACGATCAGGGCGGCCTTGTCTTCAGTATTATTGCTTCTTTGCTCTCTGTCATCTCACCCTCATTGCGGGAGCGTATTCTGCATCAGGCAGCTAGGACATTCTCAACCTTTCTCCTCCCACTGGGGCTCTTTGATTGTTTCTTGTATTAATTGTGGAATTTAAGTTAGGTTTGTGGAAAACTGGAGCTTTCCCTGGCTCTAACTTATTGCAGGATTTACAGGCAAATTACTTCAGTTCTCTGATCCAGTTTCTTCTACCTGCGGCTGAATAAAAAGATCTTCCCTGTGTGGAACATTGGACCTCTGCAAAGGCCCAGGCCCAGGGTTGTACAGTTTGGGCAACTTGGGAAGGGAGCCAGGATAATGTGGGAACCACCCAACGTGTTAGGCATTATCGAGGACAGGGAAGGCAGGGAAAGAGGACGTGTCTTCTCCATCATTCCCTTTACTAACTCTTCTTTTCTTACTGATCTTAAAACTAGAAGGGCAGGGATAGAAAGGAAAAGGTCACAAAGCATGTCTATCTATACCAGCCTCAAACGTCTCAATTATCTTCTCACATTCAGCTGGGTTCGATGTCGTTTTGATAGTATCACACTTCTAAAGACAATGAGGAAGCTTCAACATTAAATATTTTCCAGCTCATTAGACTATTAGTGGAGGCTCTAAAATAGGGTCTAATAATAATACTAATTATAACTATTACCTTTAATACGTTCCAAATCATTTCCTCATGTATCTTGTTTGAACTTCACAACTTACCTTGTTTCCTTGAGGAATTTGTAGCTTTTGTTACTTTCTAAAAACCACAATAGAATGGAATTCTATTTTTTTTCTTAAACCATTGGTTCTTTTTTTTTTCGAGACAGAGTCTCACTCTGTCACCCTGGGTAGAGTGCTGTGGCATCATAGCTCACAGCAGCCTCAAACTCCTGGGTTCAAAAGATTCTCTTGCTTTAGCCTCCCTAGTAGCTGGGACTACAGGCACCCACCACCACGCCGAGCTGGTTTTTCCATTGTTAGTAGAGACGGGTCTTGCTCCTGCTCAGGCTCAAGCAATCTACACACCTTGGCCTCCCAGGGTGCTAGGATTACAGGTGTGAGCCACTGTGCCTGGCCTAAACCACTAGTTCTTAATCCTGCTTCTCATCTGTGACACTGTAAATACATATTTGATCTTTGTTACTGTTCCTTCACACACACACACACACACACACACACACACACACAGAGGGAATTCTGGAGTGACTGATTTGCATGCAAATGAGATGGCTGGTGGCTGAGGACCCCTCAACAGCTTCAAGATGGGGGCTGGTCATCAGCAAGTGGGGATGCTCAGCCCTGTTTCCCAGGAGAGGGGCTGGACAGCTGGAGCTTCTCAAGGGTGGTGTTCTGAGCAAGGGCGCGGGAGCTCTGCACCTGTCCCCACATGCTCCTAGGCTTCTCTTCCGTCTGGTAGATTATCTTGAGAGAACAAAGGAAACTGTGTTAATTTTGCCTCAGTTTCTTTAGGTCGACGAATTGTATCCTTTGTGATATGTCTTATAATACATATGTAAACACAAGTAAAGGATTTCCTTGATTTCTGCAAGCACTCTAGCAAATTACTCCAACCTGAGGAGGTCAGGCATCCTGCTCTATAGCCAGTGTGTCAAAACCACAGGTCTCAACCGGGGACTTGTGATTGGCATCTGAAGTGAGAGACAGTCCTGTGGGACCGAGCCTTTGCGTTGTGGATCCCATGCTATCTCCAGGTAGATAGTGTCACAATTAAATTGAATTAGAGGGCTCCTTGCCACAGAATCTGCTGGATGAGCAACAGTCCCCAACCTTTTTGGCACCAGGGCCTGGTTTCATGGAAGATAATTTTTCCATGGGCAGGAGTGGGGTGGATGGTTTCTGGATAATTCAGGAGCATTTCATCTCTACCTCAGAACATCAGCTTTTAGGTTCTCACAAGGAGCACGCAACCTAGATCCCTACCATGCAGTAATTTACGGCAGGGTTAGTGCTCCTATGGGAATCAAATGCCTCCGCTGCTGATCTGACGTGAGGAGCTCAGGTGGTGATATCAGTGAGCGGTGGGGGAGGCTGTAAATACAGGTGAGACTTCCCTTGCCTTCCGCTCACCTCCTGCTCTGGGGCTTGGCTCCTAGCAGGACACGGCCAGCCTGGGCGGTTGGGGACTGCAGCTGAAGAATTGATTGGTTGATGGTGGGGAGAAATCGCCACACATTTTGGTGATCAGAGGTGAAGTATTCTGCAAAAGAAAAGAAGGTAGGAAAAATGCTTTGGTTTCTCCTATATCTCAATATCACCTCCACCCAGATATTTTAATTTTATTGTTTACTTACAACTTTAAGTAATTGTGTAGATTGAGGACCACAGTGACTTAAACAAATGTGGCTTGTATGTGAAACGGTTGAAGTTTGGAAGACCCTCTCTCTTCCATGCCACAGTTATTTCTGGGGGTCCCTGTGGTCCCAGTTGCACGCGACTTCCCACTGAGTCTGTGACCTGCAGCCACCACTCTGTCTCCGCCCCAGCTCTCCTGTACTCACCTCCCGCCCAGGAGGCTATCGGAGCGCCCCCTGCTGCTGCTTCGAAGAGGCACTGAGCACTTGCCAGCCGGAAGAAGGGTGGCCCTCCTCCCTGCAGCTTCCGCAGCACCAGGATTCTCCTCTTGCACGGTTTCCCAGCCTCCAGGATTCCACCCTAACCATGTGGTCACAGGTCCTGACTGCCTCACAGACGTAGCTCTCTCTGACACAGCCTCTTCTTTTCTCGCCTTAGCCCCATCCAAACGTCTTTCCTCCCAAAGCTTTTAAGAAGGAATACTGTGGGGGTGGGGGTAGACAAAGGAGCAAAGATTCCGGGGTGTGTGTGTGTAGAAGGGAGGTCGGTGTGCTGGGTCTCCCTTAGTAGCTGGTAGTTAGCTAAAAATACGCCGTCTTAGAAATTCTATTGGTGTTCCATTAGACATGTAGCACCGAAAATTTTAGCAATAGAAGCTGCCAAGCTTATGATGTAAAGGTTGTTGATTAGGTGGTAATTCCAGAGAAGGAGTTAGCTGTGTGGCCGTGGGCAAGTCTCTTCTCTGAGTCTGTTTTCTCCCTTACATGTGTAAAAAGAACAGATGTAAAATGAAACCAGGAAAACTGTGAATCATAGCACGACTGGTTGATTAGTTCTCTTCAGGTCGAAATTCAAGGACGTAGGGAGTCTCTGCATCACAGCAAGGTCGCTACACTGGCAGCACACACTTTGTTCAGGGCGTTAAGTATTTTGGTGAGGAGGGTAGCCCTGGAGAAAGCAATTACCAGCAGTGTGACCAGCAGTGAGTTCATTAACCTCCCTGAGCCTCAGCTGCCTGATTCGTAAAACAGAGATAGCAACTATCTTTATATAGGACACAGCTACTATTAACATTAGTTTGAATGTGGTGTCCCCTCCAAAGTTCACGTTGAAATTTAGTCCCCTTGTGGTGGTATTAAGGGGGGGAGGGCCTTTCAGGAAGTGATTAAGTCATTAGGGCTCTACCTTCATGAACAGGTAAATGTCCTTATGGAGGAGGCTTCAGGGACGGTCCTCCCTTTCTTGCTGTTCTCTTCCTTTGATTGTGCAAGGATACCGTGTTTCTTTCTTTTGGAGGGTGCAGCAACAAGGTGTCATCTCAAAAGTGAAGACTGGCCCTTTAAAAGACACCAAATCTGTGATGTCAGACTTCCCAGTACCCAGAACTGTGAGAAACACATTTCTGTTGCTTGTCAATTACCCAGTATTACTGGTATTTTGTTAAAACAGCACAAATGGACAAAGACAAGTACCAACTGGGAAACAAATCAGAATGGTTAAAACTCTTTTTTCCATCGCTTTCCTATTTGCTGGAATGGTGCTCCAGCATCACCCTGGGGCTTGTTACAAATGCAAATCTTTGGGCCCCAGCTCACCCCAGACCTCTGAATTGGAATCTCTTGAGCTATGCCCAGGAATCTGCTTTAACAGCCTTTTCAGGGGAATCTTATGCATGTTAAAGATTGAGCAAAACTGTTCTAGAATCTTGCTCCCAAAGTGCCAGCCAAAGCCCAGCATCATCAGTATCAGCTGGGAGGTTATCTGACATGCAGAGTCTCGGGCCTCTCACCATGAAGCTGCTAAATTATAATCAGTGTTTTAACAAGATTCCCAGGTGTTTCTATGAACATTAAATCTTCAGAAGTACTGCCCCAGAAGTGCATCTCTGAAGTAGTCAGTAACCAAATGTGTCTGTTAAAGTTAATCACAATTAAAGTAAAATTAGAAATCTATTTCCTTATTCACACTAGTCACATTTCGAGTACTCTCAATAGTCACACGGAGCTAGTGGTTACCATAAGACAGTACAGATCATAAACATTTTCATCATCTCAGAAAGTTCCTTTGGACAGTCCAGCCCTAGAATAATGACACTAGCATATTTTATAGTCAGAGACCATCTGGATGGAGCAGATTGCCCGGACAAAGCTGACAAACTACTCTTTCTAGTGGGCGGGCAGATGAAGTCAATGAGTGAAGCAGGCCAATGATGAGAGAACCAAGAGCACAAACACAATGGTAATTGGTCAGCGATACTCAGTCTTTATCATGGGGCTACAATGGGGAGTAGTGGGGATTGTGGTAAACTGGGAAAAGCATGTTTTGATCCAGGCAATAGTAACCATAGAGGACGCTAGACCCAGCCTAGATTAGATAGATCCATTATTGTTTCAGAAGCTAGAAATCTGGATTTTATAATGTGATTCTTAAATTGTGACTACTACCTTCAAATTTAAAAAATTCTGTACTGGCCATGGGAACATTCCTGAAGGCCTAATTTGACCTTGGTGCTGCAACCCAGAATCAAACTGGCTGATTCTCTCTTGTCAAGGTCAGTTGTTTGCTTGTGTACATCTCCCTTTCCTGCTTCCTTTTCTTTTTTTCTTCTCTTTTGAGCTCATCTTTGCTTTCCCTTCCCTTTTCTTCTCTTTCAACTCCTCTAATTTTTTTTCATTCAGCATGCATTTATTGAATGCTTTCTCTGTGCCAGCAGTCTTCTAGGGACTCAAGATATATAGATGAACCAACATTGTCCCTCCCCTGAGAGAACCCATAGTTTAGTGGGAGATTCAGACATGAATGTAGATAATGACGGCACTAATTGAGGAGTGTTGTAGTAGAAATATGTTCAAAGCCTTACAGAGTGGTAGATGAAGGAGTAAGCCAACTTTGTGGGGGAGGAGTCAGAGAGGTCTTCACAAAGGTGTAGATATCTGAGCTGGGTTCTGGAGACTGTGTAGTTCTACAGGGTGATGGGCTGGGCAGAGAGTTGGGAAAGGGCATTTTTAGTGGAAAGAACTTCTTCTGAGTTTCACAGCACTTAGTGTTTGGAAAGAGAAAATTCCTGGTGGCTGATGTGTAGGGGATGTAAATATGCTTATTTGACTTCCTTGTTTTTAAATGCCTGTCAGCCAGCCCCTCTCCATCACTGTTGAAGCCACCTCCCCATCTCTCCAGGGTCCCTTCACTACGCCTTTTATCCCTGGATCCTCAACCTTTCTCTTGGCTCTTCTCTTCATCACCCCCTGCTCTCTCCCTTCTTCATTCCTTCCCTCTGTCCACAAAGTCTCCCTCCATCCACTTTAAATTATTGTCACTCAAAGGCTCACGCCTGTAATCCCAGCACTCGGGGAGACTGAGGGGGGTGGATTGCCTGAGCTCAGGAGTCTGAGACCCGCCTGAGCCAGAGTGTGACCCCCTTCTCTAAAAACTTGCCAGGCATTGTGGTGGGCACCTGCAGTCAGCTACTTGGGAGGATGAGGCAAGGCGATCGCTTGACTCCAGGAGTTTGAGGTTGCTGTGAGCTATGATGCCACGGCACTCTACCCAGGGCAACAAAGTAAGGCTGTCTCAAAAAAAAAAAATATTGTCACTCAGAAAAGTTCACCAACCATCCAACCTCTCCTCCCACACTCAGTTTCAGTAAGTGAAGCTATCCAGTGTTCAGCCAACCAGAGGGAAGAAAAGATGCTGAGATTATTAACCTACCTCTGTTAGTAGACATATCAATAACTTGGAGGACCTTGTTTGGATTCTGATTCAAATAAACTGTTAAAAAACAGACCGTTGAAAATTTGAACACTGACTAGATATTACTGATCAACATTGTAGGGTATGATAATGATATTGTGGTCATATTAAAACAAAGAGTCTTTAAAGATACCTCAGGCATTTAGGGATGAAAGAATTTGAGGTCTGGGATTTTTCAAAATGATGTCGGATGGGAGGAGAAGTGAACAGGAGTGCAGATGAAATGAGATTGGCAGAGAATTAGTTCAATAGGAGACAGGTACATAGGAGTTACTTATATATTAATGTTATATTTATTTATTTTCATTTTTGAGACAGAGTTTCATTCTGTCACTCTCAGTAGAGTGCTGTGGCATCATAAATCACAGCAACCTCAAACTCTTGGGCTCAAGCAATCCTCTTGCCTCAGCCTCCTGAGTAGCTGTAACCTCAGGCATCCAGCACAATGCCCCCATTTTTAGAGATGGGGTCTCGCTCAAGCTTAGGCTGGTCTTGAACTCCTGAGCTCAGATGATCCACCAGCCTCAGCCTCCCAGAGTGCTAGGATTATAGGCGTGAACCACCATGCCTGGCCCTATTTTATATTATAGAATACTATATTATTCTAGGCTGTCTACTTCTGTGTATGTTTGCAATGTATTATGTTTAAAATATTCCTCATACTATTGGTTGACTTGTGTCCCCAGAAGACATGTTGAAATTCTATCCCCCCACCTCTGAATGTGACCTTACTTAGAAAAGGGATTTTTTCAGATGTAATCAAGTTAAGATGAGGTGATTCAGGTGAGCTCCAATCCCATATGACTGGGGTGCTCTTAAGAAGAGGAATATGAAGAAAGAGGCACACAGGGAGAGGCCATATGACAACGGAGGCAGATACTGGAGTGATGCCACTGTGGGCCAAGGAACTCCAAGGATTGTCAACCACCACCAGAAGCTAGAGGGGAGAAGGAAGGATTTGACTCTTTTTTTAAAAACAGAGTCTCACTATGTCACCCTCAGTAGAGTGCTGTGGCGTCACAACTCACAGCAACCTCCAACTCTTGGGCTTAAGCAATTCTCTTGCTTCAGCCTCCCAAGTAGCTGGGACCACAGGGACCCATCAAAGTGCCTGGCTATTTTTAGTTGTAGTTGTCATTGTTTTTTTTAGCTGGCTCAGGCTGGGTTCAAACCCACCAGCCTTGGTGCATGTGGCCAGCACTGTAACCACTGCGCATGGGCACCAAGCCAGGATTTTTTTTTTTTTTGAGACAGAGTCTCAAGCTGTTGCCCTGGGTGGCATCACAGCTCACAGCGACCTCCAATTCCTGGGCTCAAGCTATTCTCTTGCCTCTGCCTCCCAAGTAGCTGGGACTACAGGTGCCTGCCACAACACCTGGCTAGTTTTTGGTTGCAGCCGTCATTGTTGTTTGGCAGGCCCGGGCTGGATTCGAACCCGTCAGCTGAGGTATATGTGGCTGGCACCTTAGCTGCTTGAGCCACAGGTGCTAAGCCCAGGATCTGACTCTTCAGGAGGCATAAGTCCTGTTGGAACCTTGATTTCTAGTCTCTATGACTGCGAGAAAATAAATTTCTGTTGATTTAAGTCACCCAGTGTTGGCTCTTTGTTACAGCAGCCCAAGGAAATGAATACACTTCATCCTAAAAAGTTAAAATAATAAATATCAATACTTCCCTTCCTCAAACTTTTTTCTCCTATTTTTCAGTACTTCTTTATCTACAACATCATGATCTAAACATCTTCATTATATGTTCACCTAGGGTACAATGCTGTTATTTTGAATAAGGAGAGTGACCCAGAACTGAGAATCTAAGATTGGGAGGTTGAGGGAGAGGGAGGAAGGAGGGATTCACAGAAATCCACACAAAGGTGTAAACTATCACCAATCCACACAGCCTCACCAGGCCTCCTGCATGCTCTGAACAAACCATGCTCCTCAGAGCCAGTGTTATACTTCTGGGTGCCGCCAGACCTGGTTTTTGATACTAGCACTGCCATTTCCTAACTTGGAGGTGGCAGACAAACTGTTAAATACAAATGCTGATTTTCTCCCTGGTAAAGCGAGGTTGTTGGGTTAGAGCAGGAAGCCTTCCTGGCTCCTGGCTTGGCAGCTCCCCCAGCACCTGAGTTGACCTGCACCTACTGTGGTGCACATCACGGTCTTGCCACTGGTCGTCATCTGTTGCTAGGGCAAGTCTGGGAGCTCCCTGGGGCAGGAGCTCTCTTGTTCCCTACAGGATCCCCTTGCTGAGCTCTTGGCCTCACACAGAGGAGCTGCTTACTGAAAGTAGCTTGCCATAACAATGTACTAATCGTGAATCTATACGAATGTGTGATAGACATTCTCTTTTAGAGGGCCAGATAAGTCATTTATCTGCATGTATTTTTTAAAATGCTTTACTCTGGGCTCCAGGCGCAGCTGTTGCACATTCTTATTTGGGGGTCAGCCTCTGACTGGCCCCTCTCCTCTAGTCCCAGCACTGGGGCTTCTACCTACTGTGCTACACTGCCTCAGAATATGCTGAAGACAGCTAAGGTGCTTGTTCAGGGTGGATTTCTTTGTGTATGAATCAGAAGCTTTGTGCTTTTTTAGTGATGAGGGTTAAGTGTTACAACTAGTTTCAGAGCGGAAACAAGAAAGTGACATAGTACTATGGGAGTTTAACAGGAACTTAGAAAGATTTTTCTTGGCTCAAGGGAAGACATCAGAACTCTAGATATGCATGTACAGTTGAAGCCCTGAAGAAAAATAAGCCAGGAAAGCACTTCAAACAAATGCATTCTGGTTTCTGCAGAGTATTGGATGGGAGCTTTCCTTAGGAGTGATTCCATTTCAGGAAACAGAAGGACTTCAGGATGCAAAGTTATCACAGGAAATGTGTATTATCTGACATTTAATGATTTTAGCAGAGTGGTACGTTAAGATTTTAGCAGGTGGTACATTAATATTTTACAAAAAACCTGGCCATTTCTTTACAAGGTGATTTCTAAGATCTAAACTTCTATGCTTCTCCGAGTAGAACCTTTTTCTATTCTATTTTCAAAAATTCTCCAAAGTTTTACCTAGATTAAAAATTGATAGAGCAGGTGACAAGGAAACATAATGGCTTTCCCCCCCAGCAATATCACATGTCCCCTGAAAATAAAAATCTTGAAATCTGCAAGCTCAGGTCACCTTTCCTTAGAAGGTCACAAGATGGCAGCATTGGGCTGATAGTATCAGAAGACTCCACCCAGAAAGCATTCGCTAGTGGCTGTGATGGTGCAGTCTCTAGAACTGGTTGTTTCTTGGCCTCTGCATCTCTATGGTATGGTCGGCTAGTGTTGCTGCCCACTGCAGGAATTTCATGAACAAAAATTAGAGGGATGGAAGAAAGCTTTAACAATATAGCAATTCTGCCACGTTTGTTCTGGCCGGTGCTGATATCAATGCTGTGTAGAAAAGAGCTGCTTCTGTCAACAAAGCAAATACGTATGTGTCAAGAATCTGCAACTTGCTGTCTGAAACTTTGGGGTAAGATTGACATGGAAGCTTAGATGTAGAATTTGGGATATTAGGAAATAAAGTGTAGGGAGGTGTTACAACACTGAAAGCAGAATTGTATATCACTAAATGATGTTATGAATTGTCACTAGATGCTATCCTTCCACACGGCAGTGATTTGTCTGCCTTGTTGACCACTGTATCCTTAGCATATCAAAAACTTGTCACACACTGACTACCTTTTCTACAGAATCACAGTAGAATGGGCTGAGAGGGAGCTGTTCCTGGACTATACTCCCTTCCTCCCCTTCTAGCCTCATTTCTGCTCCTATAGTGACTATCCTCAGTATACTTCTTATCCCAAGGATCTACACTAGTGTTTCTCAAAGTGTGGTCAATAGATACCTCTGCATCTTAATCATTTAAAAAAGTGTAGATTCCTGGGCTTACCTAAGATCTACAGAATCAGAATCTCCAAAAGTGAGGCCTAGGGATTATGTGGTTTCCCTAGGTGATTCATCTAGTATTTGAGAATCTCTGCTATAAAAAGAATTTCTTACAAACTTGGAGCTTGGTGGGTCAAGGAAGGTAATTTTTGAAATAGCCTGGGAAGTAAGAAAGGAGAGAGGAGAAAGACTGTTTAGACCACAATAGACCCACACGTATCTCAGTATCACTAGTCAAGTCTAGCCTAATATCTCCCAAAGCAGAAATTTAAACCATCACATTGCCAGAGAGGAACAGAAAGCAACGTGAATTACTGTTATCATTCAAGGTGCATTTATTATAGTATTGCACCAGTTATTTTAAATGCTGGAACACGGGGCTAGAAGGGTAATGGGGAAGGGGTGGATAAATCTTGTGATCTAATAAAATTATAAGCTTTCTAAAAAGTAGATGTTAAGACCATAAATACTCAGCTTGGAGTTTATTAGCCTCTTTCCTTTGAAATTGCTGTCTTACCACCATGACGCTCAATTATTTCCAGTAAGGATTCTCCCAGGGGTCAATTTCAGCAGCAGCTCCAGGGACTAATAACTGGTTATTCAGTAGAGAGTCAGAAATTGAACAGCAAATGCAACCAGTAAACAAACATATGGTAAAACATAGAAACTCTACTAGTAATAAAAGAAAAGAAAATTAAACAAAATTGAACATACTTCCCTAGCAAATTAGCAACCCTCCACCTCCAAACCTGCAAGTGATAATACCCAGTTTTTAAATATTTATTTATTTATTTATTTGAGACAGAGCCTTAATCTGTCCCCCTAGGTAGAGTGCCGTTGCATCAAAGTTCACAGCAACCTCCAACTCCTGGGCTCAAGCAAGTCTTCTGCCTCAGCCTCCCAAGTAGCTGGGACCACAGGCACCTGCCACAACGCCCGACTATTTTTGGGTTGCAGCCATTATTGTTTGGCGGGCCTGGGCTGGATTTGAACCCGCCACCTTAGGTGTATGTGGCTGATGCCCTAGCCACTTGAGCCACAGGCGCCAAGTCATATTTATTTATTTTTTGAGACAGAGTTTCACTTTGTCACGCTGGGTAGGGTGCTGTGACATCACAGCTCACAGCAACCTCAAACTCTTGGGCTTAAGCTATTCTCTTGCCTCAGCCTCCCAAGTAGCTGAGACTACAGGCACGCCCACCACAGCAGCCGGCTGTTTTCTCGCTGTAGTTGTCATTGTTGTTTACCTGCACTGAGTGGGGCTCAAACCCGTCAACATTAGTGCATGTGGCTGGCGCTGTAACCACTGTGTTTCGGTGCCGAGCTAATAATATCCAATGTTGATGAGAGTTCTGTGATCCTGTGCGCTTACTGGTGGCACGATGTATTGGAGCAAGCCTTTAGCAGCACAATTTATGAATATATATCTAGAGACATGACATGTTCCTATCTTTTGCCTTAATATTCTCATTCTCAGAAGTATAAAAGCTCATTTCACAAAGATGTACATCACAACATTACCTAGCAAAGAAAAAGAAAGGACATTGCCTATGTATGTAATAATTGATTCATATTTGATGCAGCTACTGGGTAGTCTATTATAAAGCTATTAAAAATCATAGATATATAGCTCAAGAGGAAGGGGAAAGAGGAGAGGGAGGAGAAGGGAGGGGAGGACGGGTGGAGGGAGGGTAATGGATGGGATCACACCTAGGGTGCATTTTACAAGGGTACAAGCTAAATCTGCTAAGTATAGAATATAAATATCTTAACACAATAACTAACAAAATGCAGTGAAGGCTGTGTTAACCAATTTGATGGAAGTATTTCAAATTTTATATAAAACCAGCACATTGTACCCCATAATTGCATTAATGTACACAGCTATGATTTAATAAAAAAAATAAAAATCATAAAGACAAAGGAGCAGCAAAAAACTAATGAAATAATTAAAAAAATATAATACATTGTTTTTGCATCTCTGTTTTGACATAGTCAATGATTTGCTTTGTAATATAATTACATATCAAACTCTATCAATATAGGACAGGAAGGAAATATGCCATAGTGATACAATCAGTGTTCTAAGCTGCTAGATTATCTATAATTCTTTTTATTTTCTCTATTTCCCAAGTTTTCTGTAAGCCAGAGTCTCAGCTCTCTCTTGTTTGCCCCTGCAGCCCTGCTCTGTGTCTTGTTCTAAGCTGCCAGCAGGAAAGGGAGCTGAGTGAGAAGGTGTGATGCTACTCCAGCCCCCTCTGCAAAGGGTCGCCTTGCACTGGTTGTGCTGGCCGAAGGGAGGTCACTCCTCTGGGGCAGCCCTCTCCTCAGAACTTTCTACTTTTGGATCTCAGGGGCTGCTTCCTCCCCACTTAGGAGTGGTGACGGTTTAGTTTTTCTTTGTTTTACTTTCCCCATGACTTTGTAAATAGTCTCTTTATTAGAATTGTTCTAAATTGTGTTTGCCTTCTGTTTCTTGGTGATGTCCTGACTCATATAAGCAGTTTGATACTGTTATCTTTTTTTTGAGTGAGATGTCTTGCCTTGTGGCCAGGGCTAAAGAGCAGTAGGTGATCAGAGCTCACTGCAATCTCAAACTCCTGGGCTCAAGCTATCCTCCTGCTTTAGCCTCCTGAGGGGCTGGGACTATAAGCATGTACCCCCATGCTGGGCTAATTTTTCTATTTTAGGTAGCGATAGGGGTCTTGCTCTTGCTCAGAGATGGTCTTGAACTCCTGACCTCAAGAGAGTCTCCCGCCTCAGCCTCCCTAAGCGTTAAGATCATAGGAATAAGCCACTGAGCCTGGCTTAATTTTATCATTTTTAAAGGGGGGACAGTATCCACAAGACCTGAGACATAGGAGCCTAGAAGAATCATGGCTAGAAAACATTACAGCTTTGTGGTAGGTTTTAACTGGAAAGATAAAAATCTCTCTTTATTTCCCCAGTAGCCAAACGTTATTTCCAATGAGAAATCCTCAAATGCTGTAGTAATAATGATAGATAGTGAAAAAGACCAACTCAGAATTGAAATGTGAAGATATAGCCTAGTCTGTAGCAGGCTGGATATTTTATAGAGACAATCTTAAGAAAAATGGTTAGAGTATTATTTTTTTTAATGAAGCTTAAAAAGCAGTGGGGAAAAAACAAAGAATAACTCAGACAGACTTACTACTTGAAGGTCGGGCTGATGTATTAATACATGCTAGAAAGGAGTGGCTCCGGAAGCATCAATCTGCCTGAGTAGTGGTCATTTTTCAAAATCAAATTGTCACAAGTAGATCTGAACGATATATTGGCTAATTTTCATGGGGAAAGCAGGAACAGGAAAAGCAATAGATAACAGGATTTCTGAGCTTTTTTGTCTGAGTTTCAGAAATAAATTAGCTTTTAAAACGAATCTACCCTCAAGTCAGTCTTGCAAAGGAGTTGGAACTGTGCCATGATATACATGTAGGTACTGAACAAAATTCGTAGATTTATATATTTCACCCAGGAAAGTTCTGCAAGCAGAAGCAATAACTGAGGGTGGGTCTCGTAGACCTCCCAGCACTCCCTTCTTTTATAAATGACCCTTGCCACTCTGCAGGGAAGGCTCCAGACTTACATTCTTTGTAACTCCAGTCTTTATCTGTCTCTTTTAGGAGACTGAGGCAGTGAGCACTACACTTAGAGGGCATCTGGGTTATGGTCACAGAAATGATTACTGTAGCGTCTTGAATTGTTAAGAGAAACTTCCAGGAAGCCAGGTAGGTTCTGAGAGGGTGAAGGAGCTAAGGAGAGGGGAGGAGAGACAGAGGTAGGAAGGAAAAGCTGAGCTTTTCACGAATTGGCTCATTTGAACGATCACAAGGTAAAGAATACTTTGATTTCTGCTCTTCCTTTTTCCTGGAGTAGAATGAGTACCGAGGGAGAAGAAGTTCTCTTTCTTTTTAGGGCATTTGTGTAGACACTGCTTCTAGAACTGTTTGACCACAGTGATTTCTTATGCCCAATTCCTGATAGCTACATAAGGGCTAAACCCTTTCTTCCAATTCTATGTGAAAATGACTTGACTCAAGACACCTGCTTTAGAAAATGTCATATTTCAATTTACTTTGAAGTATTTCTTTTCTGGTAAAATCAAAAGATCAGAAACAACTTTAATGGTACTCAATAGGGATTTGGTTAAACAAATTATGATCCATCTGTTCTGAGGCAGTGAGCTCTACCTGCAGAAGACATTTGGATTAGCAGAGGCCACTTTTTAAAAAATATTTATTTATTTATTAAATCATAACTGTGTACATTAATGCAATCATGGGGTACAGTGTGCTTTTTTTTTAATTGTTGGGGATTCATTAAGGGTACAAGAAACCAGGTTACACTGATTGCATTTATTAGGTAAAGTCCCTCTTACAATCGTGTTTTGCCCCCAAAAGGTGTGTCACACACCAAGGCCCCAACCCCTCCCTCCTTCCCTCTCTCTGCTTTTCCTTTCCCCACCCCCAACTTGTCTTTATTTGTCATTAATTGTCCTTGTATCAAAATTGAGTACATAGGATTGATGCTTCTCCATTCTTGTGATGCTTTACTAAGAATCATGTGTTCCACTTCCATCCACATTAGCACAAAGGCTGTAAAGTCTCCATTTTTATGGCTAAATAGTATTCCATGGTGTACATATACCACAGCTTGTTAATCCATTCCTGGGTTGGTGGGCATTTAGGCTGTTTCCACATTTTGGCAATTGTAAATTGAGCTGCAATAAACAGCCTAGTGCAAGTGTCCTTATGATAAAAGGATTTTTTTTCCTTCTAGGTAGATGCCCAGTAACGGGATTGCAGGATCAATCTAGCTTGAGTTCTTTGAGGGTTCTCCATACTTCCTTCCAAAAAGGTTGTATTAGTTTGCAGTCCCACCAGCAGTGTAAAAATGTTCCCTTCTCTCCACATCCATGCCAGCATCTGCAGTTTTGAGATTTTGTGATGTGGGCCATTCTTGCTGGGGTTAGATGGTATCTCAGGGTGGTTTTGATTTGCATTTCTCTAATAAATAGTGATGATGAGCATTTTTTCATATGTTTGTTAGCTATTTGTCTGTCTTCTTTAAGGAAGGTTCTATTCATGTCTCTTGCCCATTGATATATGGGATTCTTGGCTTTTTTCATGTGGATTAATTTGAGTTCTTTATAGATCCTAGTTCTTAAGCTTTAGTCTGATTCAAAATATGCAAATATCCTTTCCCATTGTGTAGGTTGTCTATTTGCTTTGGTTGTTGTCTCCTTAGCTGTACAGAAGCTTTTCAGTTTAATTAAGTCTCATTTGTTTATTTTTGTTGTTGTTGCAATTGCCATGGCAGTTTTCTTCATGAAGTCTTTCCCTAGGCCAATATCTTCCAGTGTTTTTCCTATGCTTTCTTTGAGGATTTTTATTGTTTCATGCCTTCAATTTAAGCCCTTTATCCATCTCGAATCAATTTTTCTGAGTGGAGAAAGGTGCGGGTCCAGTTTCAGTCTTTTACATGTGGATATCCAGTTCTCCCAGCACCATTTATTGAATAGGGAGTCTTTCTCCCAAGGTATGTTCTTGTTTGGTTTATCAAAGATTAGGTGTTTGCAAGGTGTTAGTTTCATTTTTTGGTTTTCTATTTGATTCCAAATGTCTATGTCTCTATTTTTGTGCCAGTACCATGCTGTCTTGACCACTATGGCCTTATAATACAGCCTGAAATCTGGTATGGTGATGCCCCCAGGTTTGTTTTTATTACTAAGAATTGCCTTAGCTATATGGGTTTTTTTCTGGTTCCATACAAAACGCAGAATCATTTTTTCCAAATCTTGAAAGTATGATGTTGGTATTTTAATAGGAATGGCATTAAATAGGTAGATTGTTTTGGGAAGTATAGACATTTAAACAACGTTGATTCTTCCCAGTCATGAGCATGGTATGTTCTTCCATTTGTTAATATCCTCTGCTATTTCCTTTCTTAGGATTTCATAATTTTCTTTATAGAGGTCCTTCACCTCCTTTGTTAGGTATGTTCCTAGGTATTTCATTTTCTTTGAAGTTATGGTGAAGGGAGTTGTGTAATTAATTAGTCTCTCATCTTGACTGTTATTGGCGTATACAAAGGCAACTGAATTGTGGACATTGATTTTATATCCTGAGACATTACTCTATTTTTTTTCTTTTTCTTT
>NW_003852403.1:17656542-17687298 GCF_000181295.1 Otolemur garnettii
TTTTTTTTTTTTTTGGTTGCAGCTGTCGTTGTTTGGTGGCCCAGGCTAGATTCAAACCCACCAGCTCAGGTGTATGAGGCTGGCACCTTAGCCACTTGAGCCACAGGTGCCGAGCTGACATTACTGTATTTTTTGATGACTTCCAGGAGTCTTGTGGTTGAGTTTTTGGGGTTCTCTAAGTATAAGATCATATCATCAGCAAAGAGGGAGAATTTGACCTCTTCTGCTCCCATTTGGATGCCCTTTATTTTCTTGTCTTGCCTGATTGCATTGGCTAGAGCTTCCAGCACTATGTTGAATAGTAATGGCGACAGAGGACAACCTTGTCTGGTTCCAGTTCTGAGGGGAAAAGCTTTCAGTTTTACTCCATTCAGTAAAATATTAGCTGTGGGTTTGTCATCGATAGCTTCAATTAGTTTCACAAATGTGCCACCTATTCCTATACTCTTCAGTATTCTAGTTAGAAGAGGATGCTGGATTTTACTGAATCCTTTTTCTGCATCTATTGAGAGGATCATATGGTTTTTATCTTTGCTTCTGTTAATATGGTGGATAATGTTTATGGACTTGCATATGTTAAACCAGCCTTGCATCCCTGGGATGAAACCTACTTGATCATGATGTATGACTTTTTTGATGATAAACTATAATCTGTTGGCTAGGACAGTGTGCTGGTTTTATATATAATTTGAAATATTTTCATCAAATTGGTTAACATAGCCTTGACCACAAGCAGAGGCCACTTTTAATGAGCAAACTCTTTATATAGATGGTATACATCTTTAAATAGCAATATCAGGGTTCAGAACATGTTGTATAGTATGCAAACATTTGTGTAATATATATGTATGTGTACATATATATTCATCTATGTGCATAAGGAACACACTGAAACAAAAAATGTGAAACTAATAAATGGTGGATTGTAGGACCTTGGTTGCTGGAGGATAGGGGTGAGAGGGAGCCACAGTGATTTTTTTTTTTTTTTCCAGTTTTTGGCTAGGGCTGGGTTTGAACCCACCACCTCTGGCATATGGGGCTGGCGCCCTACTCCTTTGAGCCACAGGCGCCGCCCACCACAGTGATTTTAAACCATGAGAATGTTGCCTATTCAGTAAGTTCATATTATTTAATAAAAAAACCTCTGCTTTGTTTTGCTACTAAATAAGACCACTGGTGTTTGAGTCCTCAACTTTTTCTCCAGTATACCTAATATTACTTTTAGCTTTTCTAAAATATTTCTTGAAAATGAGACAGAAATTAGTTTTTGTTTATATAGATATGTGTGTGTATTTTGTATATACATTGGTTTTATTCATATATGCATATTTTAAACTTATTTGTGTGTATATCCTCAAGTCTATGCATGTGAATATGTGTGGGGTGTGTGTGGGTGCATGCGTGAATGTTGGTGAGTGGATGTATTCCAAATCAGCCATTAAGGACAGGGAGAAGTTTCCAGCGAAGGTATCAATGTGTGAAAGGGCCAGAGGAGTGTGTGAACCAGTCTAAATGGTCTTTGGGAGTCCTACTGGGCAGTAGTGTGAGAGAAAGTTGAAAAGATGTTAGAGCCAAATTATGAAGGGCCTTGTGTATGAAACTAGGGAGTTCGGCCTTGACTCTGTTAGCCACGGTGATCTGCTGGAAAGCAGGAGAGAGAGGTGGTTAGAAGAACATCTAGAAAGAAGTGACAGTGATGGTGACTGTATAGTCTTACCCAGTCCAGGGAGGGATACCAGAAGAGAAGCCTCCTCCAAATCAGGTTTTCCTTTCTAGAGATAGGAAATCTCATATTTGGGTGTCATTGATACATACCATGCAGTTGACATATATTTTAAAAAAATATAGTAGACTGGAACTATAATGAAGAAAATAATACAGGTTGGGGAATTATACTTGTAAAACCAATCAAGAGCTGTAAGAGGCATTAAAAAAAAAGATCTAGATCAAAGAGAATGTCAGAGCAGCCTCACATAATCCCAGACACATCCCTGGCTAGAGTCAATGCTGGGCAGCTTTGAACATCAACTCCCAGGGAAGTTGTTGCCACCTTTATCCAGCTCTGAGAGATAAAAGAGCAAAGAATATTCTACTCTTTCAATAACATGAATCAAATGTGCTTTTTCATCCCTGTCTGATGGCTCCCTCCAAGCAGATACCTCTCTGAGGAACCTTTCTGGGGAAAGGGGAAACAAACACCAGTATGCAGTTTCCTCCTCAGTTCCTCAGCTGTAAACCAGCTGTGGTCTGTTTTCGAGGTTAAATGAGATGAGTACTCATCACAGTGCCTGGCCTGTGGTTAAGGCTCAGACCAGGCCTTGAGGTAGAAGTAATTATTATTACCACTTAGTGGATAGGGGGAGAAGGAAATTAAGGCTCAGAGAGGCTAGGTACCCTGCCCAAAGTTACATAGCAAAAAAGGGAAGGAGCCTAGATATGAAGCCTGGAGGCTCTGGCCTCAAAGCCTCTGTTCTTTCCATTCCTTTAAGCTACTTCACAAATAAACTTGCAAACCTGGATTCAGACCACACCTTAAAATGCCGAAGGGCTGGAAGGCTTTGTTTAGAATAGCAGATACTGTTTCTAAAGGATTGTGTTATGGGGCAAACTACAGAAAGAGGAGACAATAAGTAAGCATTTCCAGGGCACTGCACCCTACCCAGTCTCACTGGCAAGTGGAGCAGGGAGGCACAGTGTATAGGAGAAGATTCTGGAAGGTTCTGGACCATTCTGATGTATTGAGAGAAGATGATCTTAGAAAACATTCACTCCCAATTTTTCCTGATGTGTATGTTACTGATATCCTTATCTTTGTGTTAATGAAAATCATAAGACTTCATAGATGTGTATAAACCAGGAAGGAACTAGTGAAAATGTTAACTAGTCTCCTAACAGTGTCTCCATTAATCATATTTTCACAGTGATAACTAAGAAAGACCTTTTTTATTATAAAAGAGTGAGTCCTCTAATCCAATCCACTGTCTGTTTTTGTAAATAAAGTTTTATTGAGACACAGTCATACTCATTCGTGGTCCTCAAACTTTTTAAACAGGTGGCCAGTTCATTGTCCCTCAGACCATTGGAGGGCTGGACTGTGGGCCCCTGGACAAGTCGGCTGCTAAGCAGGACAGGCAGTGGTGGTGGCAAAAACACCCGGTGGGCCAGATAAATGTCCTAGGCGGACCGCATGTGACCCACTGGCCATAGTTTGAGGACGCCTGGCCAATTACCTATGGCTGCTTTCATTATACAAGTGGTTGCAACAGAAATTACATGGCTTGCAAAGCCTAAAATATTTATTGATTGATCTTTTTTTTTTTTTTTTTTTTTTTTGCAGTTTTTGGCCACAGCTGGGTTTGAACCCACCACCTCTGGTATATGGAGCTGGCGCCCTACTCCCTGAGCCACAGGCACCACTCCTATTGATTGATCTTTCATAGAAAAACTTGCTAACCCTTTTACTAGAGGCATGCACCAAAAGTTAAGTGAAGCATTAATGTGCTCCATCTTAAGCACATGTTATATGCCTGGGTCTGAACATTTGGAAGACATGTAACTTTTCTTTTTTTATTTATTTCAAATTAATATGAGGATACAAATTTTTAGATTACATTGTTCTTACTTCCAAGGTAAGCTCCAGTTGTAAAAGAACCCCTTACCCAGGGGCGTGCTATACACCCTCACTCTGTGCCCCTTAGGTAAGATCCCGCCAAATGCCCTTCTTCCTTCTGCCAATTGTCCTCCATCTTCCCTCTTTTTCCTTTTCTTCTTCCCTTTCCCCTCATTAGATTATATTTGTGTTTTGTTGTTCATATAAACATATAATTGTTTATATATTGGTTTCATATTAGTATTGAGTACATTGGATATTTATTTTTCCATTCTTGTGATACTTTCCTAAGAAGAATGTGTTTCAACTCCATCCAGGTAAACATAAAAGATTTAAAGTCTCCATCTTTTTATGGCTGAATAGTATTCCATGGTATATATACACCACAATTTGTTGATCCATTCTTGTGGGTTGATGAGCATTTGGGTTGATTCCATGAGTTGGCAATTATGAACTGAGCTGCAATAAACATTCTGGTACAAATGTCTTTGTGGTAAAATGATTTTTTTTTTCTTTTGGGTAGATATCTAGTAATGGGATGGCTGGATCAAAAGGAAGGTCTACTTTTAGTTCTTTGAGGATTTTCCAGACTTATTTCCATAAAGGTTGTATTAGTTTCCAATCCCACCAGCAGTGTAGTAGTGTTCCTTTCTCTTCTTATCCATGCCAGCATGTGCGGTTTGGGGATTTTGTGATGTGGCTAATCTTAATGGAATCAGGTGATACCTCAGAGTGGTTTTAATTTCATTTCTCTGATGATTAAAGATGATGAGCATTTTTTCATGTGGTTTCTTTTGGCCTTTTGCCTGTCATCTGCAGAGAAGTTTCTGTTCAAGTCTCTTGCCCACAAACAAATGGGGTTGTTTGTTCTTTTCTTATTGTTTGAGTTCTCTGTAGAGTCTTGTTATCAGGCCTTCAGATTCATAACATGCAAAAATGTCCTTCCATTCAAAAGGCTGTCTATTTGCTTTGTTTGTGGTACCCTTAGCTGTGCAAAAGCTTTTTAGCTTGATCAAATTGTAGTTATTTATTTTTGGTGTTGCTGCAATTGCAGCAAGCATTTTCCCCCCACTCTCTTCTAGAATTTTTGTTTTGTGTCTAAAATTTAAATCTTTTATCCAGCAAGAATCAATTTTTGTCAATGGTGAGGACTGTGGGTCCAGTTTCAGTCTTCTATGTGTGACTAACCAGTTCTCCCAGCACCATTTGTTAAATATGGATTCTTTTTCCCAGTACATGCTCTTGTTAGGCTTATCAAAGATCAAGCGATGATATATGGCTGGGTTCATCTCTAGATTTTCTATTTTCTTCCATAGATCTACATCTTTATTTTTGTGCCAGTACCATGCTGTTTTGATCACGTGTAGTATAGCCTAAAATCTGGTCACATGATGCCTCCAGATTTGCTTTTATCTGAAGACAGGTAATGTTTAGATAAATACTGTGTAGATGCATTTCTTGGAATGACTTCTAGCACCAGATGAAATGTGACAAAAGTTCCTATTCTGGACAAATAACTCTAAGAATTTCATATCAAATGAATATGCAGACACATGTGATGTAGGAGTTTTAATAAAGTAAAAACTAAAAGAACAAAGGAGCTCTGAGGTCCCTGACTTGGAGATGAGGGGATTTATGGGTCCTGTGGACTGGAGCTGTGCCCCATCTCAGTACCCAAGTGAAAAACTTGCCAGTCATAGTCTCTTCTCCATCCCTCAGCTCACATACAGAAAGCTCCAAGAGTATAAACCCCATGGGCCACATTCTCTGTCACTAGATTCTTCTAAATGGTAGAGACCCAGCATTGTTCATGCATATCCCCTCTGGCAGCCCAGCATAAGACAAAGCAGCTGAGATTAATCTAAGTCCATCACATCCATTCTTTAAGCCATGAGAGACCGTCCCTAGACCTAGGACTGATGAGTATGTTGGGGGTGGGGAAGGGTGGGACGTAAATAGAAACAACTCATTTCCTGCGGTATCTAGTCTATGAGCTTGGGTGGGCTTGACTGGTCATGCACATTGGGAAGGAAAGTAGTCATTAGAATAAGAGCTAAAAGCTCTATGTTTTCTCCATCAGTGCTTCAGATAGAATGGGTCATCTATTTTACCCAAAAATTCCAGTCTCAGAGCTTCTTTCTCTTTAACCTGTATAGGAGCTAAGACTTAGGTATTATCATTAGTTGTTTGCACTCTTGTCACGTAGAGAGGGCCTAAGGCCAGATGTCCTTGGGGACAGGGGCACACTGGTGATCGAGACCTTCAGAAGTAGGTATCCCCTCCCGAGGAAACTCAGGATACAAGCTTTCCATGTGTCCTAGGCCAGCCCTTTGTCCCAGTTCCTTTTTTACTGTCTCACCACACAACCACGCCACCATTAATGAAACCTCAGGAGTTGAAACTCCTTTACAATGAACATGGTATGTTAAAACAAAATAACAGCTTCATAAATCATGCTAAATAGGGCTCTGATGAATCAGGTGGTTTAGCTGTAATATTTCTGCAAATCTACGTAGCCAGGGCACAAATCTCTTCAGGCACAGTTTTGACTCATCTCCAAAGTTGAAGGAAAACAGAGTTTGCCCTGCCTCCTATGGAATCTACCTCCCATGAGTCCTTGCTTTTCTTCTTTTTTTTTTTTTTAATTGTTGGCGATTCATTGAAGGTACAAAGAACCTAACACTGATTGCATTTGTTAGGTAAAGTCTCTCTTTTAGTTGTCTCCCACCCCAAGGATTCTGAAAGACAGAATCCTTGCTTTCAAGTTCACAACCACAAAATTCATTCAACAAAATTATTTATTTGGGGCCCAGTAAATAGCACATGAGGGGTTTTAGTGGTTCTACACACACACACACACACAAACCCTCTCTCTCTCTCACGTGTGGGGAGAAATTAAGCATTAATGTTCGACAACAAAGCGTGAGATGTTGTGAAGAAAAAGAATAAAATGATATAAAATCACATAAGGGAGTCTGACCAATTTGATGGGGAGAATGACACTGGAACACATGTATAATTCCTAAAGTGGGAAAGAATTTGGTCTCTTCAAAGAACTTAAAGAAAAGGCAGTCCATCTGGGCAGAGAATGAAGGGAAGAAGCCATGCAGGGTCACACAGAGCCATGGGGTTATGCTACTGATTTTAGTTTTTATTGTAAGAACATGTGAGATTTCCCAGAAGGGTTTTCAGGAGAAGGATTCTAAGACCAAATGTGAATTTTTAAAGAAAAATTAATAGTATGGAGAATGATTGGAGGGGAGGAAGAGTGAATGGAGAAAACAATTAGGAGGCTGAGAAGTAGTTAAATGTGAGGTAGTGTTGATTTAGAATCTGTGGTAGTATGTACACAGCTATCATTTTATAAAAAAAATAAAAAACAATCTGTGGTAGTGGTATATATGGAACAAAGTGGATTCTCAGCATATGTAGGGGAAAACTCAGTGGCTCTTGGGTTGGATAGGAAGTGTGCGGAGGGAGAGGGAAGTATGAGGATGACTCCATGGGGTGTGTCCTGCTCCATTGCTGGAAATGTCACAATTGCTGGGATGAGGAATAATGAGTAGGACCTGGATTTAGAAGGGCAGGAATAATCATAAGTTAAGTATTCTTAAAGATTAACTGCTTACAATTTGCAAAACATTCGCTTCGGCCTATTTATATTTCAAGGCTTTGAACTCTGCTCGGGAAGTTGCAGGATTTAATTTCTCCTAAAAGAAGTAGGTAGAGAAAAACACTTGAGGGGAGGAAAACCTTGATATTATATTTATAACCCCCTCTGCTTCTGAAGAGGGCTCTGACTGCTGGGCATGCTGATGCCAGCCTACAGGGATAAAGCTGAATTGCTCTGTACCATTAAAGAGTGAAAAAGTTGGGGTATTGAAGGAAAATCCTCAAGGCTGTAGACTGCGGGATATTGGGTTAGAAAAAACTGGGTCCACAGGCTACCTAGGAAGGTTGGTGGTTTCAGAAGAGAAACTACCAATGAGCATGGAAAGAAGATTTGAAATAGTTTCCCATGAGCACACTGGAGAACCTCTTCCACATTCACCCAATATCTTCCACAAATTTTCTTTTGCTTGATATGGAGATAGTTGACACATGAGTTGCACGGAGGCCAGGCTGAAAGTGAACCATTCTCAGGGAGATAGAGGTGGGGTTGACTTGCAGAGGCAAAGGCCTACACCTGCTTGCCTCCTGTTTCATTCTGCCCTTTCGGTACTAGAAGACAAGAGAAGAAAAAGAAGACAAGGAAAAAATAAGGAAAGGGAAAGAAATGGGAAGGGAGGAGGGGGCATACCGTCAGACTGCTGTCCTTTTCCCTCTTTTAAATTAAAACTAGTCTAGATGGGGGATACTGAATATTAAATGAGCTCATCCTTCAAAAGGAGCCCAGCATATTCAATCCTTCTTCCCCCTTCCCACTTTTTTGGGGAAGACTTTCTAGGGGTGAAGTAAGGATCTGTGCCCTGACTCATATATTTATTTCTTCATCAAAAAATTTGAGTACCATTTCTGTGCTAGGTAGTGCTACAAAGATGAGAGATATGGTTCCTTCACACATTCTCAGGGAATTTTATCATTTTTAGCGGGAAGAGAGGCAAAAAAAAAAAAAAAATTAGTCAGGTGTAAATTAGGTTAGAGAGAGTCTAAGATCACAACAGAATGATGACACAAAAACCAGTCTGGTACAGGCACTATTGTCCTGCTGCCGAACAACTATAAACCCCAATACAGTCCTGGGTGGGCACTGCTGCTTTGAGCATTCCTGTGGCTGCCACTGTGGCCTCTGCCTACCACCAGCATGGCTCCTAACCCTACCTGCTTTTTTTTTTTTTTTTGAGACAGAATCTCATTCTGTCACCTTGGGTAGAGTGCCATGGCTTCATGACTCATAGCAACCTCAAACTCTTGGGCCTAAACAATGCTCTTGCCTCAGCCTTCCGAGTAGCTGGGGCTACAGGTGTCCACCACAATGCCTGGCTTGTTTTTTTTCTATTTTTAGTACAGATGGGGGTCTCACTTTTGCTTAGGCTGGTCTCCAACTCCTAAGCTCAGGCAATCCTCGTGACTCAGTCTCCTAGAGTGCTAGGATTACAGGTGTGAGCCACCACTCCTGGCCCCCTACCTGCTTTTTATATTAATAGGTCTGATTGTTCTCAACTCCTTCCTAGATTACAAAAAAAAAAAAAAAAAAAGTTCTTAATTGAAATTTGCAGGTAGATACATGGTACATCTGATCTGGCCTAAGTCACAGGTTGCCTCCCTATGTGTGAAGGAGGCTGGGAAGGCAAATAAATATGTGACTTTTTCAGCTTCTATGATGAGGGTGGAGGTAGGATGGCAGTCTTAAGTGAGCAAGTCCCTTAAATAAGAAGGGATTTCAAATGCCGAGCAGCCCTCTTCCTCTGATGATGAGACCAGGACAAAAGCAAGAGAGGACAGATATTCTAGGTAGCTGCATGTCAACATGTTAAAAAGGTTCAAAGTTATGAGCCAGCATGCAGTTCTTGCAGGTCTTCTGATAACTGAGAAGGAGAGGAAGAAGGGAGGAAGGCCAGAAAGGCAGGCAGGGGATTATTTTCAATGTCCTATGCCTACAACTTTTGGCTTTCCTATTTATGGGAGTGTGGCAGACACAACTGATTGTTGCCTGCTCAGTCCCATCTATATTTTTCCCTTCCCAATGGAATTCCAATTCAAATTTGAGTAGCAATATACCCAGTTAAAAAATATTTACTTCCCCAGAATTTCAAGTGGTAGCCATGTTATATAGTTTGGGTAAATGACATAAGGGTTCTTGCCTCTCCCTTTCCTGGCTGAGTTCAGATGTGAGGTATGGAGGTGTAGCAACCATTTGTGATTATGAGGCGACAATCAGGGAGGCCAGCATATTAAAAATGTTAAAGCAGAAAGATGGAAAAAGCCCTGTTTCCTGTTCCATGGGAGAATTTCCTACTCCCAGGTTTCCCATGGGAGAATTTCCCACTCCCAGGTGCCTCCCTCCCTTCTTCTTTCTTTCTAAAATGGTGACAAATGACAATTTGAGATATTATGTCTTTTTTATTTATTTGAAAAATCTTGAAATAACAAATATGACTTAAGAAAAAGAGCTACAGCAGTCAAATTTAGCTACTTTTTATAGCCTGCAGAGCAGAGTTTAAAAGTAAAATTGATCATTAATTGTGCAATGTATATTTGCCTTTTTGATGGAATGTTCTAATTTATTTTGTGTCTCTCACTTTCATGGATCAACAGATTAATATAGAGTCAAACATTTTTAAACTTTTTTTTTTTTTTTTTTGAGATGGAGCCTCAAGCTATCCCCCTGGGCAGAGTGCCGTGGCATCACGCTCACAGCAACCTCCAACTCCTGGGCTAAAGCGAGTCTCCTGCCTCCGCCTCCCAAGTAGCTGGGACCACAGGCGCCCGCCACAACGCCCGGCTATTTTTTGGTTGCAGCTGTCGTTGTTTGGCGGGCCCGGGCTGGGGATTCGAACCGCCACCTTAGGTGTATGTGGCTGGCGCCTTAGCCGCTTGAGCCACAGGTGCCGAGCCCATTTTTAAACTTTTAAACAGAAACAAATAAGTTATATACTATTTCAGTCTCAAACCCAGGAATGATATTTGTCTCCTAAGTTTCTTACAATAAATCCCTATGCACACGTGTGTTTAAGCCATGTTGCAGCTCACTGTGATCCTGACAGAGGGAAGGAGACCAGCTAGGAAATGAATGCAGTTACTTATAAGGGACTTGAATAGGGGCAGAAGGGTGCTCTGGGCACAGAGAAAGTGACCAGACGTCCCGCTTTAGGTGGGACAGTCCTGATTCTTAACAATTTGTCCCGTGTCCTGAGGCATTTTTAAAAAGTACCGATTTTTGGAAAGAATGCACGACAAGCTCTGGAACGGCGGGAGAACAGGAAGGGAATATATGGTTTTTGGCTGCCATGTGGCTATTTCGCCAGGATATGAGTTTTATATTATTTTTATTAATTTTCTAATGTTAAAGTTTAATAATAACAAATAATTGTTGAGAACTGATTATCGAGAACTGCTTATCAAAGTTTGCATTGTTGATCAGTTGTTAGAATTCCACCACCATTGTCTGGACTTAATTAACAAGGGCATTTTTTGGCATTGGCAACCACAAAAACATTTTGTAACTGTTTCTCAGATGATACACATGGTACTGCATGCTAGTGCTAGTTAAACAAGTGATGTCAACAAATCAGCTACTCAGATAATTTAGGTAAGTAATTTATTTATTTATTTCATGAATTTAGCAGACAGTACTCTATTATTTATATTTTATAGAGGTGGCAAAAAGTCTAGCAACAGCCTTGAAAGTGACGCTTATGACTTATAAGGTGTCATTATTAAAAAAATATATTGATAAGGAAAAGGTTAAATCTTGGGCATCAGCAAAAATCACAATAGAGAACAAATGGTTAGAAATATTTCATCATTTTGAAACAAACCATGTTCCATACAATAATGGACTAAAAATTGTGGGATACATGCTGTCCTTACCAGGAACTAATGCTGCGACTGAACGTGTTTTTTCTATGGTAAATAAAGTGTGGACATCAGAAAAATCACAATTAAGTGTTGAGACTTTGAAAGCCATTTTATGTGTGAAATATAATTTAACAAATTCTTGTGAAAAATTTCATGACCTTTTAAACGACAGCAATCTACCAAAAAAAATTCATTCAAATGAGAAATATGCCAAAGAATAAAATAATAATATACATAATTTTTTAATGTATTGGTAAATTGTACTTATGTTGAAATTAAAAAAATATATTAGAACACTATTTTTGCATTCTATGAAAATTTTCATTGCTTCATACAGACCAAATTTTTAATTAAGAACCCCCGTCAATGGTGTCCCACTTGACCAATGTTAAAATCTGGTCACCTTAACAGAGGGTGGATTGAAGATGTTAATTTGGTGAGTATGTTCAGCCAAGTTTCAGATAAGACTGGGTCTGTGGGGGTGGAATCCAGTTCAGGTAGCCAGAAAACTATAGCCTACCGTGATGTGTCAGTGACCTCCACAAGAGCACCTGGGAAGCATGGGATGGGAGAGATACAGAGAAAGAGGGTGAAAGGGAACAGAAAAGAGACCGTCAGGATCCCAAAGAATAGCCTTACAATTTTATTTTCTTATTTAAAACACACTACTAGGTTGATATAGAGATTTTTAAAAACACAGGTAGGCCGAAAACTATAAGAAAATTAAAATCTTCCCCAAATCATACCACCCAGAGATAATAATCACTAGTAACATTTTGGTGCATTTCTTTCCAGCCTCCATTCATTCTCTCTTTATTTTGTCTTTCTCTCCCATTCAGTTTAACAAAAATGTGTTCATAATACAGTGTACTGTTTTGTAACCGGTCCTACTTTTCAAACTTGGCAATGGATCTCAAAGTCCTTCCCATGTCATTAACATCGTTTTAATGGCTACACGCACTGTTCTATGCTGTGGATGTATCTTAACACACTTTACAGGCAAAACTTAAACAATGTTTTAATCTCCAATTTCACATCACTTTCACATGTGGTGGGGAAACTGTTGGAGGTGATTCTGGGATGGAAGGAAACGTGGCAGAGCTTTGCCCTTAATTTCAGCGAAATGAAAGAGTGTTCAAGCTATGATAACCTGAAATCCTGTCAGTATTTATATACATATTATGTCTATTTTGCCAATTTGCTCTTCATACTGTGCCCTGAGACTCTAAAACTGTTTCCCTGCCTTTGGGGACAAGGAAAGGCTTTTCCCTTTCATTTAAGTAGTGCGTGTTTGCAGCACTGACATTGATTGGTTTTTCTTGGGAATATTAAACTTCTTTGTAGGCACGGCCTTTAGCCGGTAAGGATGAGAGATCGAGGAGAAAAAGGTTTTCCCGTTCTGGGCGTCTGGTAAGACAGAAAAAAAGTAGAAGCACCCACTTCCGCAGCGAGCAGGGTTCGAACCTGCGCGGGGAGACCCCATTGGATTTCAAGTCCAACGCCTTAACCACTCGGCCATCGCTGCCATAGGGAGGAAGGGAAGGCGGAGACACTTTAGTGTAACAGCTAGTGCGCTCGCGCCGAGCCGCCGACAGGAAAGGCTCGTAGCCCTTCCTTGAGTCGGAGGCAGCCGGGGCTGAGGGCTCGGGTTGCGGAAACTACAGCGTGGACGCGAAGAGATAATAGAAATCACCTTAAGTAGGGGTACGCTGAGAACTTAGAAAACCACCCTTTTGCTCTGCTCTGAAAAAGGCAACCTGCCCGGCTCCGGGCACTGACCTGATTTTTCGCCCTCCCGCTTCTTTACTGTGTCTACGAGAGAGCTGTGTAACAAAGATCTGTCCCGGGCCGCGCCGCGGGCCCGCGCTGCCCCCAATTCCCGCGTTTCTGCGAGCCCAGCGTCCGCCCCGGCGTTTGCCGCCGCCGCCGAGGGGGTCGCCCGCAGAACTCTGCAGCGGAACGAGGCGGGAAGCGTGAGAAGTCGGGCTGCTCGCGTGCGCGTGTCTCACCCGGGCTTCTGCCCACGCACCCATCCCTCCTTTTCCTCTTCCCCGGGGTCCCCTTATTGCCGAGCTTAAGTGGGAGCGAGATCAGGCCCCAAATGCGGTTCAGCTGCCTTAGGAGATGGGTCTCCGTGGACGTGGTTCTTTGCGTTAGGTCTGCATTCATTACCTTTAAATGCCATTAGTTTCCTTCCGCGTTAAGTGTGGCTACTGCCTTAGGTGGTTTACTTGGCGTTATTTCGTAAAAGCTTTCAGAACGAGGTCTATGCTGTCGCCACCCACTCAGGGACCCGGCCTGGGAATGGTGCCCGCGGGTTGGCGCCGCCGACTCCAGGGCGCATGCGCAGCGCCTACCCGCGGCGGCGGCGGCGGTGGCGGTGGCGGTGGCGGCGCTGCCTAAACAGCAGGTTGGAGGCCGATTGCGGAGAACTAGCAGAAGGTCTTTTACTAGCTGAAGTTTCTAAAAGTGTTCTGGGAAATGTCATCGCCTTTCTCATAATGATGTATTTTATAAGTCGTGAAGCCAAATCCTTGACCTTTGGAATCCCTGATGTTAAGTGACCCCACTTGATAGGTGGGCAAATTTTCTTGAGACTTTCCCATACTATTACTCTTAATTAAATTATGCTGCCCAGTGTCCACTGCACACATATAATTGTGGAAGGGGAGCAGGATACTTGAGAATTGTGAGAATAAGTTCTGTCTAATTTGAAATTTTTAAAGGGATTTTGTCTTTTTGTTAATTTGGCAGCGCTACCAGAGTCCCATTTTCTGTGTGCATAGTGTGTGGGAACAAAATTATTCTCATCATTCCCAGGCAGACGTTTTATCATATACATAGATTTCACTTGCACTTTCCCCAGCAGACACCATCCAAAAAGAAATACGTTTTTGTCATTTTATCTTGTTCTTGGATTGTACATGAACTCTAGAATTTAATCATACCATTTTTAGTTGTATCTTCATCTCAAAGTCTTTTTTTGTTTTGTGCAATTGAATGATAATAATATTTACTAAAAGCTCTTTTTTTTCTTTAACTTCCCCTTCCCCTTGTAAGAATTATGTTTACTTGCTTAAGAACTTGACAGTAATAGGAACTGATTATGGTTAAAATTGTTTGATCAAAATTTTTACTCTGGGATTGAAAAAACATTTTTTTTTGAAGGGGTTGGGTGCAGTGGGCCTGTAGTCCTAGCACTGTGGGAGGCCGAGGCAGGTGGATTGCCTGAGCTCAAAAGTTCAACATCAGCCTGAGAAAAAGCAAGACCCATCTCTACTAAGAATAGGAAAACTGAGGCAAAAGGATCACTTAAGCCCCAGTCGGAGGTTGCGGTGAGCTATGACGTCAGAGCACTCTACCCAGGGAGACAGCTTGAGACACTGCCTCAAAAAAAAATTTTTTTTTTTTTTTTTTAAGGGGAAAGCAAGACTGCCAAGTAAAAGAATTTTGTAAAGGCAATATACTTTGGGGAGAATATTGTGCTTAAAGTTTCTTTGCAACATTTTGAAAGTGAAATACCTGTTCTAACATTTAATTTTCGGCTTGGGTTAATGAAGGCTTTTTTGTTTTGCTGATTGATGATATGGTTCAAATGACTCAAGAGATCAAAATTATGATTTTTAAATGCAGTGAGTGGAAATTTGGGGAAAAAGAAGAAAAGTACGTGTATTCCTGATTCACAACCACACAAATTTTATTTTGTGAAGGTCCCCTGGTGATTCTGATGTCCTCACTCCTCATTGCCACCCCAAGTTTCTGTATTTTTTAATGTGGTGGTTTTTATTAAAATAACTTGAGTGTGGAAAGCAAATATCTTGTGGCTTTCTCAGAAGACCATACTTGGTGCCATGTTCAAAGGCAGAATATTGAGAAGGAAAGGGCATGTGACTGGGAGCAGTCACATTTCTTGGTCATTTCTTTGTTCTTTGATAGCAAATCATTTTATTTTAAATTATTTTGGTGAGGTATTTTGGAGCACTTTACAAAATCATGGAAGCTTAATCCTGGAAGAAACATTAAATCTAATCCGGTCCCTTCATTTACAGGTAGGAAACTGTGGTCCATGGGTGGCTTCCCCCAGTTCCCATAACTAATTACAGCGATGTGCCACAAACAATGTTTTGGTCAAAGATGGACCATATATACAATTGCGGTCCCATTAAACAATAATACTTTAGTTTTACTGTGTCTTTCTATGTTTAGATAACAATGACCTATCACTGTGTTACAGTTGCCTATAGTATTCAGTCCTGTAACATGCTGTAAGCAGAGATGTCCAACATTTTTCTTTCCTGGGGCACATTGGCAGAAAAAGAGTTGTCTTGGGCCACACGTTAAATTACAACAGTAATGAAAGCTGATGAGAAAAAAAGGTCTGTGCATACTTTTCGCAATATCTAACACCACAGATAAGCAGAACAGGCCTCAAATAATCTGCATGTAGCCTGTTGAACATGTGTGCTACAGGTTGGTAGCCTTGGAACAATAGGCTATCCCATATAGCCTAAGTTTGTAGTAGGCTATTCCATCTAGGTCAGTGATTTTCAACTAGTGTGCCACGAGAGGATCTTAGGTGTGTTGTGAAAAATTTTAAAGATCATCAATTAAATTATTTTCAAAAGAAGTTCAAAGCACAGTAAGTATACATAGCAAAATTAAATCCTCTTTAAATTGATTATACGGGTATATCATTATTATAATAATAAATGTTTTATTATAATAAACACCAGCTTATTTCTAAAGTGGGTGCAGTGTAGCCTTGAAAAATAAGGTTTTGTGACACGTCCATAAATGGTGTGGTTTGACAAGGATTTGAGATGAACACCATTATATGTTGATATCATCTGAAATGAATAAAGCCTATGACTCAGCAATCACTTGTGCTTAAAGTTGTAAGGAGGTGTAGCTTGTACTGAACATGTTGTACAGTTCTGTCTAGATTTGAAATAGTGAAATAGTTGGACACTATTACCTTGCAAATCTTAGTTTTGAAAATTTTCCAAGTGTGTTTAATTAATACCTGTATTTCTTTTTAAAAAGTATGGTTGTTGGCTTAGCGCCTGTGGCTCAAGTGGCTAAGGCACCAGCCACATACACCTAAGGTGACGGGTTCGAATCCAGCCTGGGCTTGCTAAACAGCAATGATGGCTGCAACCAAAAAATAGCCAGGCATCGTGGCAGGTGCTTGTGGTCCCAGCTACTTGGGAGACGGAGGCAGGAGACTTGCTTGAGCTCAGGAGTTGGAGGTTGCTGTGAGCTGTGATGCCACAGCACTCTACCCAGGGCAATAGCTTGAGGCTCTGTCTCAAAAAAAAGAAAAAAGGTTGTTTATTTACTTATTTTTATTATTTTTGATTTGACATTTAAAATTTTTATTACATAGCATTCAAATGGATATGTTTTTCGTAAAGAAATAAAAATTAGAAGATGATTCTAGGCGTCAAAGACTGCTTCATCCAATACATTGGCAACTAAATTAAAAACAATTAGTCATCATTATAATGAAGATTATTTATGCAGTTTCATATGTAGTAAAGGAAATCTGCCACATCCCACATGTGTAATTTGTGGCAAAACATTTGCAAATGAAGCTATGGTTCCTAGCAAATTAAAGAGACGTTTACAATCCAGACCTTCCCACTTGTCTGAAAAGCCGGTGAAATATTTCAAATAACTTGCACTCAGTAATACTAACCAAGCAAAAATATGGACCAAATATGCAACCATATCAGATAAAGCACAAGAAGTGAGTTATGCAGTTGCAGAAGTCACAGCTAGGAAAATGAAATCTCACATAATTGTAGACTCTGTTATTTTACCAGCCTGCTGTACAATTGTAAAAATAATGTTTGGTTAAGAATATGAAAAGGAAATTTTAAAAATTCTGTTTTAGATAATCAATTTCTTAGTGTGTCAAGGATTATCTGAAAATGTAGAATTTCAAGTAATATTTCACCTCAAAAAAGTAAACATGTTTGCAATTCAGTTTGAATCTACCGATCTTAGTGGTAAACCTCAATTTTTAGCATTCAGTAGATTTGTCTATAAAGAAGAAATCATAGAACAGTTTTTATTTTGTTGGCCACTCCAAACAACAACAAAGGCCAAGATATTTTCAATTTCATTGATAATTACCTTAATTCTAATAACTTGTCTTGGGATTTCTGCATAAATATTTGTATGAATGGAGCCCTATGTTTGGATATGTAAAAGGATTTGTTACATTTGCACAAGAAAAGAATCCCAAAATTATTTTTACTCACTATTTTCTACAGAAAGAAGTACTAGCATCAAAATCATTAGCACCTCAATTACAAAAGGCCCTAGACAACACTATTAAAATTACTAATTATATAAAAAGCAGGCCATTGCAGTCAAGATTATTTGCAGAGTTATGTTCTTCAATGGATGCTTTTCATAGGCAGCTCTTATTACATACAGAAGTTGAGATGGTTGCCTTAAGGAAGAGTTCTATTCAGATTTTATGAATTAAAAGAAGAATCAACCTTTAAAAAAATGCAACATTCTAAGGTGATTTGCTTTGTGACAAAGTTTGATGTAATAAAGTTGCATTTCTTGCAGATTTATTTCAGCGTTTGAATTAATATGAGTATGCAGGCAAATCATGAAAATATTCTCACATCCTACATAGAATAGAGGTATATCTATTCTTAGACACATAGAATAGATGTATATCTTTTCTTACTGCTCTGTAAGGAAAGGGTTAAAATAGAAACTGCAGTAGAAAGGTTTGAACTAGTGAAAAGGTGTAAGCTAGATAAAAATCTTATTGAATAAATTTTATAAACTTTAGATTGATTGTACACAAATTTTGAAAAATATCTTCTTGCACCTACACTTGACATAATGTCTCTGGATTGGATGAGAAATCCTTTTGTTTTAAGTAAATGTATGTCAGCAAATTTAAATATTACAGAAGAGGAAGAGTGAACAGAAATAAGCAATGACAGAGGATTGCAATTAAAATATTCAACAACAGATATTATAAGCTTCTGGTTATCTCTCAACAGTGAATTTCCAAATTTTACCCCCAAAGTGACATAACTACTTCTTCCATTCTCAACATCATATCTGTGTGAAGTGAGCTTTTATGCAATGTATAATACTAAAAACAAAAATTGATCATAGTTAGAATCCTTGGAAGATTGAAGAGTATGCCTGTCCAGAATTCCACCTTGCAAAGGAGATATTTTTAAAAAAAGTCAAGCTGGCTTGGCGCCTGTAGCTCAGTGGCTAGGGCGCCAGCCGCATACACTGGAACTGTTGGGTTTGAATCCAGTTCGGGCCTGGCAAACAAAAATGACAGTTACAAACAAAAAATAGCTAGGCATTGTCGTGGGCACCTGTAGTCCCAGCTACTTGGGAGGCTGAGGCAAGAGACTCACTTAAGCCCAAGAGCTGCAGCTTGCTGTGAGCTGTGATGCCACAGCATTCTACCGAGGGCAACAGTGAGACGCTGTCTCAAAAAAAAAAGAAAAAGTCAAGCTGAGCTAGCTCACTAAATGTTAAATTATAATAAAATAAATATAAACAAGTTTTTAAAAGAATTTTAATTGTTATCTTTTTATTACAAATTATAATAATTTTTTTTTTTGGCCATGATTGTCCTTTGGTTTGTGTTAATAAATAAATCAAAAAAGGCATATATTTTTTACTCTTTTTTTGGTCAACATAATTTAAGTATGCTGTGGAATTTTAATGATAGGTTCAAGTGTGCCAGGAGACAAAAAAAAGGATGAAAAACACTGATCTATGTTCAAAGACATGTACTCCATGACGTTTGCAGAACAACCAAGTTACCTAACAATGCATTTCTCAAAATGTATCTCTATTATTAAGTGACACACGGCTGTCATAGAAGATTTGGACTGTAAATTGCTTTATTGGCTCAGCTTTCTCACTGATTTTGCTGCCCTCATGTAATCTTTGTTAGTCTCTGAATAGACATTTCTCAAAAGAAGATATACAAATAGCCATCAGGATGTGGGAAAAAAAAGCTCAACGTGATTATTCATCAGAGAAATGCAAATTGAAACTACAATAAGATATCATCTCACCCCATCAAAAATGGCTTTTATCAAGAAGATAAAAGGCAGGGTATGGAGAAAGGAGAACCCTGGTACACTGTTGGTGGGAATGTAAAGTAGTGGAACCACTATGGGGAGTAGTATGGAGATTTCTAAGAAAACTGTTAGTGGAACTACCATCGGACCCTGCAGTCCTACTGCTGGGTATATATATATAAAGGAGGGGAATTATATATAGGAGAATTATCTGCACTTCCATGTTTATTGCAGCACTAGTCACAATAGCCAAGATATGGAATTAACCTAAGTGTCCATCAGTGGATGAATGGATAAAGAAATTGTGGTACATAGACCCAATAGAATAGTATAGAGCCATAAAAAGAATAAAATCCTGCCTTTTGCAACAACATGGATAGAACTGGAGAACATTATGTTAAGGGAGATAAGTCAAGCACAGAGAGATAAAACTTGCATGTTCTTGTTCTTAGTGCTACCTAATTCTTTGTACCCTCAAGGAATCCCAAATAATAAAAAAAAGTGTTTTGTTTTGGATCAAAAACATAACCCTTCGTTTCAGAGTAGCACTGACTGCATTTGTTAGATACAGTCCCTCTTATAATTGTGTCCTCTCCAAAACGTATGCCGTACACCATGATCACCCCCAAAGAAGGCATTTTTTTTTTTTTTTGAGACAGCGCCTCCAGCTATCCCCCTGGGTAGAGTGCTGTGCCTTCACTGCTCACAGCAACCTCCAACTCCTGGGCTCAAGTGAATCTCCTGCCTCCGCCTCCCAAGTAGCTGGGACCACAGGCGCCCGCCACAACGCCTGGCTATTTTTTGGTTGCATCCATCATTGTTGTTTGGCGGGCCCGGGTTGGAGATTCGAACCCGCCACCTTAGGTGTATGTGGCTTGCGCCTCAGCCGCTTGAGCAACAGGCGCCGAGCCAAAGAAGGCATTTTTAAGTAGAAAATTATATCAAGACCACAGGTTTCTCACCTTGGGTGAAGGTTTATCCTGCTCAAGAAGATAAAGTCAACAATGGTTGTAAAAAATTATGACTTCTGGGAATTTTATGATACTGTTTTCAGAAGACTATGTCTAATTCAGATCTCAAGATTTTAACTTAAGTGAGTAAATGTTTATATACCTATAAACATGTTTTAGTTTAAGCATATTTAGATTATTTTACATATCACATACTCATATTTGATTAACAAAATACAAATCCAGAACCTGATATTATAGAAATCTATAAATACTAAGCTAAATTTCTAATCTAATAAAAGAAATACTTGTTTAAATGTAAAATATCATTAAGACTTTTAATGAAAAAAGCAGCATTCCTTATACCATGCTGACTATCTTTAGGTCTCATTCTTTGGATACAATGACCATTCTTTAGCTGTTATAGTTGTTTATTCTGGTATTTACTGTCATTTGTCTAAGTAATATTTTATAGCGTTATTTCTTGAGGTTTTAGTTTCAGGTTTTATCTCCTGACTTTCTGCTATAAAAAAGCTGTCACTTTTTTGCATGGCTCCTTTCTCATATCTTTTAAATTATAGGACATTATTATCAATGTTTATATTGTTATGATCATATAATTATTATTCGCAGCTACGCCACATATGCTATGATTAAATTTCCTTTCTACTAGAACTTAGATTTTTCCAAGTATTAATGATTATCTTGTTCCTCTTTGCTTAATTTTCTATGTGATTATCGCTGACTGATCTACAGATTCTCTGAAAGAAGTATAAATCTTTCATTGTATTTAAACACATCAGGTCATCTGTTAGGTTTTCCTCCCTCTCTCCCTTCTTTAACATGTCCTCCCCCTTTCTTCTTTTTCTTTTTTTGTTCCATTCACCCACATATCCCTTCTAGAGCCACCTGTCTTTCAGTTCCAATTTGGACTAGTTGCTCTTTTTTTTTTTTTTTTAGACAGAGCCTCAAGCTGTCCCCCTGGGTAGAGTGCTCTGGCATCACAGCTCACAGCAACCTCCAACTCCTGGGCTCAAGCGAGTCTCCTGCCTCCACCTCCCAAGTAGCTGGGACCACAGGTGCCCACCACAACGCCCAATTTGTTTTTTGGTTGCAGTCATCATTGTTTGGCGGGCTGGGCTGGATTCGAACCCACCACCTTAGGTGTATGTGGCTGGTGCCTTAGCCACTTGAGCCACAGGTGCCGAGCGGGACTAGTTTCTCTTAAGCTCACCTGTCATCCTAGCATCTCCCTCCCTTCGGTTCTCTGTATTGTCTTCATTGTTTCCTGGATCAAATCCTCCTCTTTCACAGTTTATTCTCTTAGTTTAGGGGAGCCCTTACCCCAGTAGTTTGCTCAGAACAGGCACCTGAAAGGGAAAAACATTAAAGTTTACACATCTGAAAAGATCTTTTTTCTTGCTTGTGTTTGATAGTGTGACAGGCTAAATAATTATAGGGTTAATCAAAGTTTTACCAGAAGTCTTAAGAATGTTTTAAAAAAAATCCCTTGGAAAGATCCCATGTTAGTTAAACTTTGTATTTATTTTGAAAGATGTGAGCCATCTAAATCTGATTGAGTTAAAAATAACCTGTTTACTGCTCTGCTTTTTAGCCCTAGCATAAGTAAAGTTTTACCAGGAAATTTCTGAGATTTCCCCTCGAATCACAAAGAACGTATATGAAATCAGATTGGTACTGCTCCTCCATGAGAGAAGACAGAGTGAATGAAGATCCAGGTGGGTGGGAGACACTGACCAACTGAAATGCTTTTATGGGATAGCATTCAAGATTACTTGCCCTTCAGTTTATATGTTAAGCCCAACATTTTCCTCTGAAAAATTTTTCTTCTCTGGTGCAAGTCAGGAGCAGGAATCTTAAAACAACTTGAAAGCTGTGAACGTTGTCTTGCAAATTTGTTTTTGGTTTTATATATTTTTTAAAATTGAGATGAAATCGACATTACCATTACCATAACATCAACCATTTTAAAGTGGACAGTTCCGAAGCATTTAGTATATTCACGTGTTGGGCAACGGCCTCCCCTATCTAGTTACAAAATATTTTCATTTCACTGATTCTTTCCTAAGAACATAAACGTATACCTTGGCTTCAAAATTTGGTCTTAATATATCAGTAACTCTGGAAATAACCAATTTATTATATTCTTCCCATACAAGGCCTTCAAAACTACATTGTACACAATTTATAGTTTTCTTGTCAGAAAATCACAAAACAGTATTAATGTTCTTCCTGCCTGTTATGTTCTTTGACTCTAGTAATACAGAAATTAAATTAGGACAGACACAGCATTAAAAAATTTGATTAATATTGTTTTCATTTTAGGATATTTAGAAATATAATGCTACAGAACTTTGAAAATGCAGGCTAGAGAGCAGAAAAATCTCATGAAATGGTTCATTTAACAAATAAGTTAACAGATCTGTAAACGTTCTTTTTTTGTACCAGCGCGTTATGCTGCCATTGGTCACATGCTGTAGAATGATGATCATTGTCATTCTATGATGGAGGTTCTCCCTGAACAGACTTACAGTGGGCAAAATTATTACTACATCGAGAAAGATTTCTGCTACCTTTTAGGGGACAACGAGAAAAAGGCGTAGGAAAAAAGCTGGAGACGGATTTTAAACATTTTAGAACATTTTTCTCTAAAATTCTTTTTAAAACTTAAATTTTAAGTATTTAAAAAATGCAAACTCTAATTTTACAAATTAGAGTGACTTCAAATTCCTGCTTTTCTTAACAGCGCTGTATTTTGTAAGTAAGATTTAGAAATTAATAAGGAAGCTTCAAAGGAGGCAACATTCCCTCTGGAAAGCAGACTTTGGCAGCTTTGGTTGGTTGTGGGCAGTAGTTAAGTCAAATTTGTTGTCTCATTCTATCAATTAAATACACAGATGGCCTTTTTTTGTTTGTTTTAGTGTGGAATAAAATACCATTTAGCATTCAGGCAGAACTAACAAATCTAGGTAACTATGGAGCTTTATAAATTATATAAATTATAACTTTGGGGCTTTATAAATATATAATTACACAGACCTGTAATTATGAATCATTACTGTAATTAATTAGAAAACATCAAATAAGGTCATAAAGCAATAAAAATAAATAAAAATAAATTTAATAATTATGTTGATTAAATGCATGTATACAAACACATGTATAGTAGAATCTCTGTGCGTTGACCACTCACAGGAGTGCAATATACTGGTAAACATATGGAGGTGGTCAACATAAGGAACTGGGCCTACCGTCCTGTGATACATGCATGTCTAGCCTATGAAAACTAGGCCAACTTAAGGAGCTGGTCAATGATGGAGGTTCTACTGTATAATACATAATATTAATTAAATGTAATTGTAGAACAATGGTTCTGAAAGGATGATTCCCAGATCTGTAGCATTGGCAGATTCTACTGAATTAGAATCTCTATGGGTAGGCTCCAGCAATCTGTTTCAACAAGCCGTCCAGGTAGTTCTGATGTAAGAACCAAGCTCAAGTTTGAGAACCATAGTATTATACACTGATAGGGTGCCCTCCAGTGTTTTTGTTGAAATTGCATTTGAAAAATTATTAGGCATGGCCTAGAAATACTGATAGGAAGATATCTTTTTATTGATAGGAAGATAAAAATGAAAACTATTTTTTTGCATTTTCAAATTATCTTCCCTCAGTATTTTTTCCCACGTTCTTTTCTTTCTTTCTTTTTTTTTTTTTTGAGACGAAGCCTCAAGCCATCCCCCTGGGTAGAGTGCCATGGCATCACAGCTCACAGCAACCTCCAACTCCTGGGCTCAAGTGATTCTCTTGCCTCAGCCTCCCAAGTAGCTGGGACTACAGGCGCCCGCCACAACGCTTGGCCATTTTTTGGTTGCAGCCATCATTGTTGTTTGGTAGGCCTGGGCTGGGGATTCGAATCCGCCACTTTAGGTGTATGTGGCTGGTGCCCTAGCCGCTTGAGCCACAGGCGCCGAACCCCACATTCTTTTCTATGTATATTTTTTACAAATTTTTGAAAATATGATTTATACAACTTTAAACTTTGCCCTTTTTTGGACTTAACATTATGGAATAAGCATGGTCCCTATCATTAAAAATAGCTTCATAAACATATTATTTAAAGGCTACTTAATAGTTCATAACTTCAGTCTCCTAATTTTCCATATTTGTGCTGAGGGAGGTTATCTTTTTAGTAGGGGGGGTGAAGCAGCAGCTCCTAACCTACTATGTTATCCTTGAGGTACTTACCAATATCTTCTCACATTGCTGAAGAGGTATAGGCAGACGTGGTAAAACTGTGAAGCAGGAAATAGTGGGTACTTAAAAACGTTAGTTGGCTCAGCGCCTATGGCTCAAGTGGCTAAGGCATCAGCCACATACACCTAAGGTGGCGGGTTCAAATCCAGCCTGGGCCCGCCAAACAACAATGATGGCTGCAACCAAAAAAAATAGCCAGGCCTTGTGGTGGGCACCTGTGGTCCCAGCTACTTGGGAGGCTGAGGCAGGAGACTCACTTGAGCCCAGGAGTTGGAGGTTGCTGTGAGCTGTATTGCCACACGGCACTCTACCGAGGGGAACAGCTTGAGGCTCTGTCTCAAAAAAAAAAAGAAAAAGAAGTTAGTAGATTAGATAAATTAATTTACAATATAATTGTAATAATTTAAATATAATATTAAATATATGATAAAATATTTAATGTTAATGCAATATAAACATAATAAATATGATAGTTTATCATTTGTGTCTTCTCATTTCATGCCTTCTCTTTTTGATACCTCCTTTGTGTACTTCCTATCTTCTCAGGTTTTTGGTCCTTGACTGCTCAGTGTTTCTTTCTCCAGCCTACTTCTCTTTTTTTTTTGAGACAAAGCTTCAAGCTGTTGCCCTGGGTAGAGTGCTGTGGCATCACAGCTCACAGCAACCTCCAACTCCTGGGCTTGAGCGATTCCCTGCCTCTGCCTCCCAAGTAGCTGGAACTACAGGTGCCCACCACAATGCCTGGCTATTTTTTGGTTGCCACTTTCGTTGTTTGGTGGGCCCGGGCTGGATTCGAACACGCCAGCACAGGTTTATGTGACTGGTGCCTTAGCCACTTGAGCCACAGGCGCCGAGCCATCCTAGTTCTTTTTGAATAAGTTCTTCCATGAAATATTTTCACAGATCTCAGGTCCTATACTGAAGCCTGTAGAGGCAGGAATTTGGAAACTACAATAAGCAATTGAAGAAGACATTTTGGAGAGAAATAGTTTTACCTTGCCTGGGGCACTTGCTTATGTGAGGGGCTTTGGAATCAGATAAACTGTCTTTCCACTTATTAGCTGTGTGTTTTTGGCAAACAACTTAATTCCTTTGACCTTAGTTTTTCTCCTCTGTAAAATATGGGGACAAATAGTATCCAATTTATAGATATGAAGATTACATTATATTTAAGTTATAATTTACAGATATAAGCATTATATTAAATCCTAAATTCTAGCATAGTGTCTGACATGTAATAAATCCTCAGTAACTATTAGCTATTACACTTGGAGGTGCTATTAGTGTTTGCTTAACTCTAGAGCCAACTGTGTATAGTTGCTGAGATTCTGGTTTTGCGCCTTCATTTTGTAACTAATAATGCAAAAATTATTTATATTTCATGTTGATCAGAAACTGGCTCTACTTTCTCCTATAGTTATATTTAAACTTAAAATTAAAACTTTTTTTGTGAGACAGAGTCTCACTCTGTTACCCCGGGTAGAGTGCCCTGGCGTCATAGTTCACAGCAACCCCAAACTCTTGCGCTCAGGTGATCCTTCTTGTCTTAGCCGTCCCAGTAGCTGGGACTACAGGTGTGTACCATCATGCCTGGCTAATTTTTTGTATAACAATTGAGAAAATGTTGTCAGAAAGCATTATCCTAGATCCCTATTTTATTTTTCTTATTTAAAACTCAATTTCTGTCTCTCAGAGGAAGTTATGTTTGATAGAGTCTTTGTATTTTCAGTCTTTATGGTAAGTATTATAGATGCCTAGAAATTTATGGGGAAAAGTATACATTAGTGCAGTCTTCATAATAAGCTTGTTTGATGATTTTCTTATAAGCTATGAACTTGCTTAATTCTTAGGCATCATAAAATACTAATTGAAAGAAGAGGAAGATGGGTTTTATTTTTATTTTGTATACATTTTTGGGATTTTGTATACATATTTAGTAAATTCGAGAAACGTTTTTGGTGTTTGTTACTCATATAAGTGATATTAATACAGATTTATTCTGTCCATGAGCAGTGTGCAACATTTTGGCCAGTTCAATTTATTCATTTGCTTTAGAATTATGTGTCATGTGAGTATTATGCTTGGTAATAGGTTTATAAACATGTGTAAAATTTAGTAGGGTTCATCTTGTGTGATTCACATTGTGAATATATGAAAATCTCTGAATTTTACCTGTTAAAATGGTGAATTTTGTGTTATGTGAATGTTATCTCAATAAAAACAAAATAAAAAATGTCTATGGACTAAGAAAGGAACTATAATCGCTAAGTCAGCATTAAAGAAGAAGAACAAAGGGAAGGGACTCACGGGACCTGACGGAAGTAAGACCTTAAAAAGCCTGAGATTACACATAGACCAGTGAGACACCTAGGGGATTTGGAAGACAGGCCAAGCATGTATATATTTGATCCTCATTATTCCCAGACTCTGTATTTGTGGATTTGTCTACTTGCTAAATTTGTAAGCCCCAAATCAATAGTCATAGCACTTTTGAAGTGACTTACTGATACGTGCAGAGTCATGAAAAATTTGACTCACTTAATGAGCAGGACCACTGTATACATACGTCTTTTTTGCAGTCTGCTTAGTGCCTTTTTTTTTTTTTTTTGCATTTTTGTGCTTTTTAATGGTGATTTCACAGTTTAACATGGCCCCAAAGTGGAGTGCTGAAGTGCTCACTAGTGCTGTTAAGCAAAGGCGCTGGGATGTGCTTTAGAGAGAAAACAGTTGGGTCAGACAAACTTTATTCCTACCTGAGTTATACTGCTGTTTGCTGTGAGTTCGATGTTACTGAATTAACAATATTTACTAAATAAGGTCTCTTTAAATAGGAACACACATAAAACAAGGTTATGAAAGGATTAGTTGGTGGAAATGCTGTGACCAGAGGGTCACAGGCATTGTATTAATATTTCCCCTAGAAGCAGTGTCTCTGTGTTTGCTTATCCAGGGTTTGTGGCTTCTATAGCAAAACCAAAGGAGGTTGACTATGTATGTATGTCCATCAGAGTCTAGTCAAGACACCAGAAACCACCAGGAGGAGGTTCAATGAAAGTAATTCTATATTGCAAATGGGCTAGATAGGTGTTGGAGCGCTGAAAAAACTGGAAACCAGGGAGAACATAGGATATACCCTTGGAAAAGCAAAGGGAGAAGGTTGGGGTTCTTATAACCCTCCAGCACAGAGGGGGCCCTGTGGACCTGGGACTCAGGTGTCTGTTGGAATGAGGGCATACAGTGAGAATATTTCTGGAGTGTGAAGGAGCTGCACACTGGAACAGCTAGCTGCTGCTGCTGAAATGAAGAATCATTGCTTTACTGAGCAGATATGAACAGCAAGGAAATAGCAAGGAGAATTTATACCCACTCTCCTGTCTTCTAGTGTCCTTGGAAGAAAATAACAGGAGAAACTAGCTGGCAAACGAGAATACTTTGCCAAGTTCCAGCTCCAACATCATAAAGTAAAGCATAAAAGTACATTCAGAGCTGAGAGACAATAGTTTAATATCTAACACAACATGAATTTTTTTTTTTTTTTAGACAGAGCCTCAAGCTATCCTCCTGGGTAGAATGCTGTGGCATCACAGCTCACAGCAACCTCCAACTCCTGGGCTCAAGTGAGTCTCTTGCCTCAGCCTCCCAAGTAGCTGGGACCACAGGCACCTGCCACAGTGCCTGGCTAATTTTTGGTTGCAGCCATCATTGTTGTTTTTGGCAGGCCTGGGCTAGATTTGAACCTGCCACCTTAGGTGTATGTGGCTGGCGCCTTAGCCACTTGAGACACAGGCACCGAGCCACAACATGAAATTTTAATATATAATAAAGATAGCACTAGAAATTCTCATAATGTCCATAGGGGGACATACAGAAGTAATGATTAAGAGTACACTCAGTAGTGAGATAACTTACCTTTGAATTTTAGCTATGCTATTTAGTTTCTGTGTGATTCTGGGCAAATTACATAATCTCTCTGTACCACCACGTAGAAGAAAGATACCTAATAGGAATGTGTGCATTGTTAAGCATTACAGCTCACAACTATACTTCTAGCACTCTGGGAGGCAAAGGTGGCAGGATGTCTTGAGCTTAGGAGTTCAAGACTAGCCTGAGCAGAAGCAAAAGCAAGAGCAATACTGTATCTCTGCTAAAAATGGTAAAATTAGCTATTGTTGTGGCAGGCACTCATAGATGCAGGTACCTGGGAGGCTGGGGCAGGAGAATGGCTTGGATCCAGGAATCTGAGGTTGGTGTGAGCCAGGCTGATGCCAGGGTACTCTAGCCTGGTGAACAGAGTGAGACTCTGTCTCAAAAAAAAAAAAAAAAAAAGAAAGAAAACCTCCTAATTATTAGTACAAAGGTGTTTGTTGCAGTGCTTTCAATAGTAGGTGAATGAAAGATATCTTGGTGTCTGTTTCTAATGTACAGGCTTAATATGGAGTCAACACAGTAATTAAAAGTGAAAAACTACATCTATATGGATGGATCTTAAATTCATGGTGCAGCTGGACACAGTGGGGAGAGCTTGTAATTCCAGCTGTTTGGGAGGCTGAGGCAGGAGAAGTCCAAGAGTTCAAGACCAGCCTGTGCAACACAGTGAGACTCTGTTGTAAAAAAACCCCCCAAACCAAAACAACTTCATTAAAAAATCCTGGTACTGAGTGAAAAATGAAATAAAATGAGATATATAATACAAATGTCATTTATATAAATTAAAATACATGTATACAAACAATACTCATTTTTTCCAGAACAAATATATACACAAAGATACACTTTGGGCATATTAGAATGGTTGCTTCTGAGGGTATTGGGAAAGAGAAAGGGTTCAAAGGCCACCTCTCTAAAGGCCTTATAAAGAACAATTGTGATGGCTCAGCACCCATAGCTCAGTGGTTAGGGTGCCAGCCACATGCATCAGGGCTGGTGGGTTTAAGCCTGGTCCTGGCCTGCTAAACAACAATGGCAACAACAACAAAAAAATAGCTGGGCATTGTGGTGGCTTCCTGTAGTCACAGCTACTTGGGAAGCTGAGGCAAGAGAATCATTTGAGCTCAAGAGTTTGAGGTTGCTGTGAGCTGTGACACCACGGAACACTACTGAGGGTGACATAGTAAGACTGTCTCAAAAAAAAAAAAAGAACAATAGTGAATTTTCATAAACTAGGGAGTATTATTTATTTATTTATTTAGTTTTTGAGGCAGAGTCTTGCTCTGTTGCCCAAGCTAGAGTGCCATGGTGTCAGCCTAGTTTACAGGACCTCAAACTCCTGGTTTGAGTGATCCTCCTGCCTCAGCCTCTCTAGTAGCTGGGACTGTCAGTGTCTGCCACAATGCCTGTTTCTATTTTTAATAGAGATGGCCTCACTCTTGCTCAGGCTGGACTTGAACTCTTAAGCTCAAGAGATCCTCACACCTTTGCCTCCTAGCGGGCTAGGATTATAGGCCTAAGCCACCCCAGCTGGCAGTATGACTTATTCAACTTTCTCTTATTAGAGAGTAAAAGAAAGCTCGAGATCAAATTTATAACAACAAAAAAAGAAAATACATTGGAATAAATTTAATGGCAAATATGAAGCACAAATAGGAAGAAAACTCTACTGAGGTGAATAAAAGATGACTTGAGTAAATGGAAAGACGGTCTGCTGTTCTTATGGAGTTCTCAGTTTCATTGTCATTTCATTTTAGGAGTTCTGTATCTTTGAAAATGATTGTGATTTTCAAAGCTGCAGGAGCAAGTCGTTTTTGAAACCATCAATACAGGATGCTCTGGTTTATTAATATATTCAAGACGCTGATAGGGTGGTTAATTAATAAAAAAATGTCACCTGAGAGATGCAGGCTGGCAATTTTCATTAACAAGTTGAAAAAGAAGAAACAAAGTAATCAATGAACTAAAGCAGACATGATGGACTGTAATTACTGTGCCTGTTAAAGTTATTGACTAACAGCAAGATGGCTGTCAAAGTTGAGGCATGGTGCCTTGAGAAAATTAAATGAAAAAAAATAAAAGAGAAAATCAAATGAGAAAAATTAATGAGGAAAATATTCATCTTATTCCTTCTATTGCCACAAAGCCAACAACATTAATGTGTCAACTTTAATAGTTTGTTCTGAGATAGTTAAATTGAGATTTAAAAAATTTTAGTATAAATCCATAGTGATCAAAACAGCATGGTACTGGCACAAAAATAGAGAGGTAGATGTATGGAACAGAATAGAGAGCCAACAGATGAATCCAACTACTTACCGGTACCTGATCTTTGTCAAGCCAATGAAAAACATTGAGTGGGGAAAAGATTCCCTATTTAACA
>NW_003852403.1:17688293-17711250 GCF_000181295.1 Otolemur garnettii
AGGGGAGAGGGGAGGGGGAACGGGTGGAGGGAGGGGGATTGGAGGGATCACTTCTGAGGTTTATCTTACAAGGGTACAAGTGAATCTTTCTAAGAGCAGAATGTGAACGTTTTAAAATAATAACTAAGAAAATGACACGAAGGCTATGTTAACCAGGAAGACATTAAGATATAAATATAATACAGAAAGACAACAAGCAAGATAAAACTCTAGTTTGAAGCAGGTAGTAGCTGTAAAGATGGAGATAAGGCAATGGGTTTGAAGGGTATTTAAAAAATAGAATTGATAGAACACGAGTGTCTTATGAGGCTGACATCTTTCATTTTCGTGGTAAGGCAAATGTAACTTCCTCCAGGAAATTTGCCTTGATTATCACTGCCCCTTCTCCAGAGCTGTCTCTCCTTCCTTTGAATTCCCATAGCTGCTGATGCTTTACTGTGCATTGTAGTCAATTTTCAGGTGCCGTGCAGTGATGGACCCTGCTACCACCCCTCACTTTTATTCTAATGGTGAAGAAAGAATAAGTAAACAAATAAAATAAATACAAGGAAGTGATGAGTGACAGGGGCTAGTGAGATAAAGTAATCAGAAGTATTTCTCTGAGAAGGTGAAGGGTTATATCACGTATGAAAATGAGCCAGCCCTATAAATAGTTGGGGGAAAAAAGGTTTTTGGCAGAGAAACAGTAAGTGTAGTCTCTTTAGGGCAATCTGGTTGAGTATTTTATAAGCAGAAAGTATACCTGGGATAAATAAATTAGAGAAAAGAATGCTGTGATCCAAGGTAGGAGAGTTGACAGGAACCAGAGCCTTGTGGATTTGGTAAAGAATCTATCAGGGGTGTCCGACCTTTTTTCCATCCTGCTGCATATTGAATAAAGAAGAGTTGTCTTGGACCACACATCAGATATACAGACACTAACAACAGCTGATGAGTGAATAAAAAGGTCCATGCTTACTTGTTGTCATATCTGACACCACAAATAAGTAAAGCAGACCTCAAATAGTCTGTTTTTGAGGACTGTGGGCTGCAAGTTGGACACCCCTAATAGATTTTCTGCTATGAGTATAAGGAAGCTATTGGATAATTTTATCTTCCTTTTAGAGATGAGCTCTCACTATGTTGCCTGACCTGGATTTGAACTCCTGGTCTCCAGGAATCCTCCTACCTCAGGCTCCTGAGTATCTGGAATTACAGACCCCAGATACCACACTTGGATGGATGATTTTAAGCAGGAGAATAACATGAGCTAAATTGTGTTCTGAAAGATCAGTTAGAAGCTATGCAGAGAATGGGCATCAGGCTGGGCTTGGTGACTCGCACCTGTAATCCCAGGACTCTGGGAGGCTCAAGTGGATCACTTGAACTCAGGAGTTTGAGACCAGCCTGAGTAAGAGTGAAAAATAGAGAAATTAGTCAGGCATTTTGGCACATACCTGCAATTCCAGTTATTTGGGAGGATGAGGCAGGAGGATCAGTTGAACCCAGGAGTTTGAAGTTGTTGTGAGGTAGGTTGACACCATGGCACTCTATCCTGGGCCACAGAGTGAAACTCTGTCTCAAAAAAAAAAAAAAAAATGAGAGAGAGAGAGTGAATGGGGTCGCAAATGTTGGAATAGTTGGAGAAGGGGAGACAGAGAAAAGTGGATATGCTAAAAATACATTTTGGAAGTAGGATCAGTGGAAATTCTTGATGGTAATGAATTAAAAGAATGAATGAGGGATGACTCCTAGGTTTTGGTTTAAATGATTGAGTGATGATACCAATTACTGGGATATGAATGACAGAAACAGAATTGAGAGGCAAAGATCAAGAGCTTCTTTTAGGGACATATGAAGTTAGAAATGCCTAGTGGCTCCTCAAATGGAGAAACCAGTTGGATAGATGCCTCTGGGGCTCATGAGAGAAGTCTGGGTTGGGGGATAAAGGTGAGACTCATTACCACATGGGCGTGAAATTGGTTTACGGAGTGAACCAGTTTTTCTCCTATCCCTGCATTTTGCTTTGTTCTGTTGCATCTTCCTTTCTCATTTCTTCAATAGATAGGCTCCCATGACTTTCCATTCTTTAAAGGCTTGCTTAATCCAGTTTAACATTTACATATTATGACAATATAAATTTCATCTTCCCTTACCCCAGCAATAACCTGATGTCCTCTCCAGGGGCTTGGAATGAGGAAGGGGCAAGATTGACTTTTTTTTTTTTAAAACCACTTCTGCTCTGGCAGTTTTGCAGGGAGAAGTAGTTGGCCTTGTTTCCCAACTGCTTAAGTCAACTTTTCCTCTAGTGTTAAGGATGAGAGAGGAAGAGCATGAGTTTTTTTCTTAACCTCTTCTTAGTAAGCCTTGAATGAGGTATCTGTCGTCAAAGACTGGAAATTCCTTAGCATATATGGATGGCTTCATTTTCTTTCATTCTGGCTTTAGTCGTCAATTCTGGGCAATAGGAAAAGTCCCACTCAACAGCCTATTAAAAGCCATAGAATTGGATGAAACATTCCCTAAGATGACAATATGATTTTGGCCACATGGAAGGTTAAAAACGGCCTTTATGGGAGTGAAAGGTACAGAAATGACATGGAGTGGGCTGTGGAGTAAATGAGAGGTGAAAACATGGGGATAGTGGACAAGTGTTTTGGGAAGTATTATGATGAAGGCAGCAGAGACCCAGAGTAGCAACTGGAGGCAGCCCTTTACCCTAGGGTAAAGATACTGTTTTTGTTTCTTTGATATCTTTCAGGCAGCAGTCCTGTGGCACATGTTTGCACTGGTCATTAGAGAGGCATGATAACGCAGTACATGAGGTGACAAAGCAAGAGCAGAGTTTTGGGGAAGGTGGGAGAAGAAGGGATCCAGAGGAGAAGAGGAGAGATTAGTCTTTGGTAAGAGGAAGGGTACTTCTTGCGTTGTGCGAGCGTAGTAGGACGGACGGCAGGGAAGGTGGGACATCTCCTTGGATGGCTTCTGTTTTTCTCATTGAGAGAAGCGAGCTGATTAGTAGCTAATAGTGTGGTAGGTGGGAAGAGAGTGAGAAACATCTTGCTGTACAGAAGACCTCTGAAGCAGAAACAGATTCATTGATTTATCTAAAGCATCTGACAAGGTGCAAGAGCTATTTATCACATATTTTTGAATAAAATGATCTTAATGATCACAAACAGAAATTATCCCTCGCTTTAAATCTTATCTTAAAAAGGTGTCATAGCTGTCTAGAAAATTACATATTGTTTAAGCACCAACCTGAAATTGCCAGTATTTTGAGATATCATATATAGAACAAAATGGTCCCAGGGTTCACAGAAAATCTATTTTCATTCTTTGAGGGATTTTAATGACAAGAAGAAACGGTGCTGCTTTCTGACTACAGAACCGATTGCACCCTGGAGGGCTTATTTTCCAAGAGGGGATACTGATAGGGATAGAATTATTTTCTTTGTGGAGGCCTCCCTTGCCTCCAGTCTTCTAGCTGACTTCCAACACAGGGCTCCACAGCAAGGGGCTTCTCAGTACACGCAGCTGAATGACTTTGTCCCGGGCCTGTTATCTAAACCCCAAAACACACTTTTGATCGACTCGGGAAGATTGCTACTAATAGCGCAGATTTATTCTCCCTTTTTCTCTCCCCCACCCCCCAGCTCTTAAACCCCTAATCTTTGTTTGCTTGCAAAAGGAATGTGAGCCAGAATTTTCAAATTTGGAAAGTATAAAGAAAGGAAACAAGTCAGTAGGGATGGAGAATGAATACTGCACAAGACTGGGCAAGGTGACAAGAAAGAATTACTGTGAAAATCTGGAAGGGGGCCAGGATGCAAACGGCAGGGGCAGTGTGGTTTACAGGAACTATTTAGTGTTCAGCATGCTTCAGTGGTCACACAGAGAAAGCAGGATTTCTCTGGGGTTTTTGCTACCCTATAGTTAGCTATGGAAATTTGACATAGGCGATTTGTGTTTTCTGTCAACAACCCAATCGAGGATCATGGGGCCCCTAGTCAACAAAGCCAACGTGATTTGAATTACTAGGAGAGGACCTCTTGTGGCTATAATGGGAAATACTTTAGCTAAAACCTATCTCAAAGGCTGCAGACATTTTTGGAATAAGGAAAAGAACCCCCCCCCCATACTCCACAATAATGTTTAAAATTACACTTAACAATACTTAGATATGTATGATATTTAATTGTTATGGTAGCACCAAACACTATCCCAAGGTTTTCTCTGTATTGCAGCTCTAAAGAGTTCGATGTAATTTAAAGCCCTTCAGATTTTATCCATTTAATTCACAGGCTCTGAAAAGCAACTAGAAAAGAATCAGAGTTTTTTTCTCCATTTTGCAGGTGGAAAGGAGAGGTACAGAGCAGGGAAGAAACTTATCGTGGAGTTACCGCTAGGCTTATAATATAGAATTTGGATATCTTGTCTTGGGCTCAATGCAACTGTCCTGGTTTAGGAAACATTCATTATTAAAGCTCTAAAACAAAACCTGCTATTTTCCAAGTGTCAAGTGATTTCTTTATTCAAGAAGAGATGGATTGAGAGACATAAAACTTCCTCTTTGTCTCACTGTGAAAAGAGGCCGTTCCCTGATCCTCCAGGGGGAAAATGCTGCTTTGAAAAAAGTCTGGGGAGGGCAGCATGTTAGCAACAGATAAATGCAATGTCAGTTATGCAGATTTTAAAGGTAGTTACACAAAAATACAGTTATTTTTCAGGCTTCCCTGAAAATCATATAAAACGAAACCCCTTTCATGGCTGATTCTCTCTGACAGTCCCCAGACCCTGTCTTCTTCTTGGCTCCTGATACTCGGGCTAAGAGGATCTGGAGAACTAATAAATAAATGCTTTCTTCTTATGTTGAATTCAGCCTTTTCAGAATAGGACTGGCAAACCTCAAATGAGTAGTGGATATTTTGGTTACTGGCTCTTGTTTAAGAAGTTATTAGAAGAAAGTCAGAAAAGTAGTAATGCCCAGGGAAATGCCGTACAAGTCCAAGTACGGGGTCAAGGAATTAGTGAAATGAGAAAGAATACGGCAGGGAGATGCTGGATCATTAGATAATGAGGGAGAGGATATCCATACAAGGGAAGAGGAAATACCAAAAGCATAGGCACAGAGAGAAAAAAGAAATTTTGATGGAAAAAGAATATTTTGGGGGACTTCAATCTAATCATGTTTCCCTCTATGGCGTTCTTAGTAAATCTTCAGTTTAAATTCCTTACTGATAATTATGTGGTTTCTTAGAAATGCTGAAAGCAGAGAGAGAGATGCTTGGTGCCAAGGTATGAGACAGGGAAGATTTTAGAGGAAAAATACTATGTCAGATGTGACACACGGCCTTGATGTCAGCATCTCTGTGGCTCTGAAGACCCTGATTTGTACATAATTGTACATAATTGATCTTTCCATGTGGGGATTCGCTGGCCTCCTGTTATCCCTGCTTTACCATTTTTTGCTTTCAATAATTCAGCCTTCGGCTTTAATTAGACATAAGAGGTCCGTATTTTGGAAAGGGACTAGAGAAATGCAAATCTAACTTACTCAGAGCTTCCGGACAGCTATGTTTGTAGGTCTCTAGGCAAAGTATGTGCCTGGCCTTTTTCAACGAAGTATTTTCAGTAACAAGTTGTCAGTGAGGTCAGTGACTAGCGGTTCAGGATTAGATACCACCCACCCTGACTTGTAACCTCCCCTTTCTTTCTTATCCTGGGGGAACAACACTCAGCTAAAGTGACTGCCCCACTGTCACTGCCTCTCAGTTTGGTACTTTGGAACTTTGTGACTATCAAGAAGTCTTTTTTGTCCCCCCCCACCCCAGGCTCTTTTTGGAAAATTCCCTACAAGAACCGAATTTTAAGCACATTTACTTAATAGGAAGCATCAGCAAGGTAAGAGTCACGTTTGTAAAGGGAAGAACTGAACTTTGGTTTATTCTCATTTCTTCATTGAATTGTTGTTTTCGGTTATCTATGGTAGGTTTAAAATATGGGGATTCCTTCTGAATTAAGGAAGAGCGCATAATTATATAAAATAGGAATGTTTTGACTAGTTGTGATGGGAAATGTAGGCTTTCACACTAATTTTAAAGTTATAAATAACTTTCAAACTCTTGCCAGGGGAAGCTGGTAGCCAAGGTCGTGCTTTGCATTCAGAGAGTTTCTGGCTATAAAAAGCCGATTGGATAGTGTGCAGGAAAAGATAAGATATGGCCTGGATGCTTGTGCTTTGGCCTGGGGCTATGGAAGCAGGAGCCAAGATGGAATATGTTTGAAGGGAGTTTACTTTTGTCCAAAAACTTATTCACAGTGAATGGAAGAGTTTGTTCAAGTGAGATAGCAGCAAAGCATTAATTTCTGAATTTAATATTTGTCACATATTTGTTTTATAATTGGCAGAAATATTAGGAGATTGAAGAATGCTCTTGGAACTGTTTGACCACCACTTATAATCAAATGAACATCACTGTATAGGATGAACATGGGATGCACTGATCTCTCATGTAAACAGAAGGTGGCTGTCTAATGGTATCTCAGTGACCGTGAGCAGTGCTGTCGGTTGAACTGAGGACAGAACTGGGAGAAATGAGTTCAAACAGAAGCAAGGAGATATTAGGGTTAGGTATCAGGAAGTCCTATTGGGGATATCAGGAAGTTCGTTTATTGCAGAGGTTTTGAGACACTGATACATGCCACTAAGAAAGACTGTTGACACACCTCTGGAGATACACGAGGTTTAATGATTTGCTTAAAACACACAAATGGGAAAAGTAAGATTTCAAATTAGCCTTGGTTCATGGCTAGTCTGTGGTCAGTTTACTTAGACACACTGAAAGGTCAATATATTGAGAATAGTTGTGATTTGGAGATGTGAATTATCAATAGTGAAAACTGAATGGCATACTTGGATGTGCTGTTAACATTTCATTACCCACCGTAAAAAATTACCTCAGTAATAGAGTAGGACACATGTGTAAAATGGGGAAACCTAAAATACAGACAAGTATAGACAAAGTTGCTTTTTTTCATTGCCTCCTCCACAGTCTGCGTCTTCCTTCTTACTTGAGTAAAAGATTGAGACTTTCATAGTAAAACTTATTTTTTTTTCATTCCAAAAGTAGTAAGTGTTCATTGCAGGAATTTTCAAAGCATAGAAAAAATTGCCTGTAACCTCATTGATATATTTCCTTTCAATCTTTTTTCTGTGTCCTGCTTTAAAAATAATCACAATAATAGTGTCGATAAAATTCGAAACCTCGCTTTTTCATTTAACCTTATAGCAATCATTTTCTATAAAATATTGCCTCTTCTACATTGATGTTGTTTGTCATTGTTGCAAAACATTCTTCCAAGCGAATGAATATAATTTTGTTAATCATTGCTGAATATCCTAGGGGCTAAGGTAAACATCTTTGTATATTTATTTACTCAAGGACATATGTAGGCACGCATTTATTTATTTACATTTAAGATCAATTCCTTAATCTCTGTTCCTAAGTGTGGAGTTGTTGGATTAGAGAGCATATGTTTGAAGATCAAGGTTGTAATAGTTAAGGAGATATCTTTTTACTATTTTTCTTTTAAAGCATTATAAAATTCCTTATCTACCAAATGATATATTTATTGAGTGCTTTTATGATGTGCAAAATGTTGTTATCAGGCACATGGATAGCAGTATACTAAGTATTTGGAAAGACAGGTTCTCTCTTACTTATAAAATTTCACCTTATAAATGTTTACAGGTATCAGCAAAGCTACATGTCAGAGTCAAAACCACTTCAGCTCTGCCTGAAACCAATAGCTAGTATTGCTGAGCACTTATGTTACTTTGTACTTAAGAACAATGGAATTTGATAACTAACGTTTGTTAGAAGACATGTATAAAGTTCTAATTTATATGAATTCTATGATCCAAGGGTGACAAAGAATTAGCAGAAATAGGAAGAATAAATTCTTTAGTTATCATCAAATTTGGAGAAATTAGAAGTATTTGGAACAAATAAGTAGGCAACAGAATGGAAAGAAAAGGGAACAGAGGGCACACACGAGGAGAAATTCAGTACTGGATTTTTCTGGGTAAGGAAACATGAGACTGGAATAAAGCATGGCTAGGGCGGGGGTCAGGGAGGATAAATTTTAATTTTGTCACTGTTGAATTTGGAAACCATGTTTGTAGATATAGATTATATAGAAGGTAAAAAGCTAGGGAATGATACAAGTAATATTTGGAGATGGTGGCTGTTCTGAGAAATCAAATTGGAGAGATTAGAGACATAGGTATCATTTGGTTGGAGGTGAGGTGTAAAGTTGTGAATTATTTAAGAATATATTCTTGTGGTTCAGCACTTGTAGCACATTGAAACACTGAGCCTGATGGGTACGAACTGGCCAGGGCCAGCTAAACAATAATGACAATTACAACAACAAAATAGCCAGGGGTTGTGGCGGGTGCCTATAGTCCCAGCTACTTGGGAGGCTGAGGCAAGAGAATTGCTGGAGCCAAGAGTTTGAGGTTGCTGTGAGCTGTGATGCCATAGTACTCTACTGAGGGTGACAGTGAGACTCTGTTTCAAAAAAAAAAAAAAAAGAATATATTCTTCTTGTATTAAAAAAAGAAGCTTTTTAAATTGTGGGGTTTTATGGGTGTTTAGAGGAAGACTATAGCCAGGGAGGGATGGGAGTTCCACTTTCTATTTCTTCTGAACTTTTGTGTGCATGTTTCTATTTTTTCTTTGGAATAGAAGGGATTAAGATTTAAGAAGAGAAGTTGGCAGCTCCATCTTGTCTGAAGAGAAACTATGTGCTCTGTAATGAAGACTTAAAAATAGTGTTTATTTATGGATCATTGGCTCATGGGAATGCTAGTCTAGAGATTAAAAAAGGGTGATTTTCTGACTCTCATTTGGATACTGGATTTTAAGCGACATGGTACTGTTGTGTGGAAGTCCTGAGTTTAGCCAAGTTGCAAATCTAATGGAAAGTGACAGATAATTGAGACTGCAGAATTTTTGAAATTACACAGGACTGTTAGCCTCTGCATCTGATTTTTCACATGCTTAATTACTGTTTTTAACCACATTGTTGGTGCCTGTGACTCAGCCAGTAATCTGTTACCAATTTAATCACAAATTTCCAGGGTCTAAGAAGTTACTTTGAGTTCCTATGTGCAAAATTCCTATGTGTAAGTTAGATCAGGTTTATTCAGCCCCCTCCCCACTTCTTTTTTCTGTTTTTCATTATCCTAACCAGTGCGTTTTGCTGCTTCAGATCTCTCCTGTCAGTGGGGAAATTGATTTGATGGAGAAGGCAATGGTTGGTGCAAAGAAAGCCTCTCAAATACTGGGACTTGAAGACTTGTGGCTCTACTTTAAATTAGCATTATTCAAAGTGTGACCTGCATTTCTGAGTTTGTTACTATTCTATTCAAGGAGATAAGGAGCTTGTACCAGAATGTAATTCAGCTACACCCTAAGTGTCTTATAGCAACACTTTCTAGATGAAGGAAGCGGCTTACATTCTGGTACAAGCTTCTTATCTCATGGTAGACTTGCACTTTGAGTAGCAGTGCTTACATTACACTGTATAGGCATTTATCTCCTCTTACCTATATGGGGAAGGGCAGAGAAGTGAGATGGAGGTATGCAGTTCACCAGGTAATAAATGAATTGCCAAATCTTAGTTGATGAGATCTCTGGAGGTGGTATCAGTGCAGAGAGGCCTGGAGTGAGCGAGTGAGCTCGTTGAGGAGCACCAAGGATGATCAACAGAAAAGATTACAGAAAAGATTACATTGGGTCTATTCTAGTGCTGGCTTTATAATTCATTCCTTTATTTTAGATGACTTGTTTGCCAGACATAGTTCTTCGTGCTAGGGATAGATACTAGTGAACCAAATAAAGACACTGTCCTTACACTGTTTAATTTCTAGTGCGTATGTTTTTGTGAGTGGGAGTGAAGGGAGAGTAAGAAATAAAGTCGACTTCTCTGCAATTTTCCAATTTTCCAGAAGAGGTACTGGAGTCTTACTTAGTTCAGGGCTGGAACTCATAAGTCATGTTTCCATGGGAATTTGCTTGATGAATTTGCTTTTCTGTTAGTTAATCAACTTTTCTGCAGTTCCTCTTTTCCTAGTATGGGATCCTAGTTTTGAGAATCAAATAATCTGTGCTAGACATTGCTGGTTGCTTATGCAACACCCATGCATTCTCCTCTTCCTGCTAATTTAAAGAACCCCATGTGGGCCAAGGAAAAGGCATAATGTGCTACACACTGGGTTGCATCTGTGTCTCCCTCTCTCTTCGGACAGACACATAATAATTCATACAGACCTTCCTCTTTCTTCCTAGCAGCTTCATTGTGTTCTACTGATGTAGCAGAATTTGTTTAGCCCATGATGTCTTGATGGCTGTAGTTGTAGTTTCCAGTATTTTTGGTTTTGTCATTTTGCTCTGCTATGACAAATATCCTTGTTCATACATCTTGAGGTACTTTTGTGAGTGTATTTTTAGGATAAATTCATGGAAGTAGAATTGCTGTTATCAATAGGAATGTTCATTTTAGAATTTCCTAAGTATTTCTTTTAATTGGAAATATCATTCAACTGGTTAAAGAGTATGTATACTTTTAAGTTTGAGAGATAGTGTCCTCCTATTTCTCTTGAAGCAGTTTGAATCAATTTATGTTCCCACTAAGTGGATGCTGAAAGTTTATATTCCCAACCATTATCAGTACTGATGATACCATATCAAAAAATTTTCAATTTTGAGTGTTTGAGAAGTTAAAATAATATCTCATTCTTTTGATATGCATTAATTATGAATATGATTGAACATTTGCTAAATTATTTATTAGCACATTATATTTCTTTTTACATAAATTCCATTTACAAATCCTTTGCCCATTTTTTTCTATTGAGTTGTTCTTTTTGTCTCACTATAGTAAATTAAGCAAATTAACTTTTTGTCTGTTTAATATGTTGCAAGTATTTTCCCCAATTTGTTGTTTAATTTTTGACTTTTATGTTTTATTTTTAAATTATATAGAAAATAAAATATTTTCGTAGTCAAAAATTTTAAACTTCTTTCTTTATAGGTTTTATGTTTTGCTTAGCTAGGACTTTCCACTTCAATTATTATAAGTTTATTATACATACCTTTATATACTTATGCTTTCTTTTAGGACTTTAAAATCTTTTCTACATCTGGAATTGAATTTGGACTAATGAATGAGGCCAGGAGTCAGCTTTGTTTTTACATTTACTTCTAAGTATTTTTCTGGTTGATCCATTAGGGTTTATTTAGGAATCACCCTTTCCCCTGCTGATTTGAAATGCCATCTTTATCACAAGTTAAATTTATATTGGAATCAGTTTCCTATCTCTATTTCCTGTTCTATAATATTAATATTTGTTTCTAATGTGTTTCCAATTCCAACTTTCCCCCCCATCCCTCCCTCCTTCTTTCTCTCTCTGCTCTCCCCTTCCTCCACCCCACTGTGTCATTAACTGTCATTAACTGTCCTCATATCAAAATTGAGTACATAGGATTCATGTTTCTCTATTCTTGTGATGCTTTACTAAGAATAATGTGTTCCACTTCCAGCCAGGTTAATACAAAGGGTGTAAAGTCTCCATTTTTTATCTTTTTTTTTTTTTTTGAGACGGAGCCTCAAGCTATCCCCCTGGGTAGAGTGCCGTGGCATCACAGCTCACAGCAACCTCCAACTCCTGGGCTCAAGCGAGTCTCCTGCCTCAGCCTCCCAAGTAGCTGGGACTACAGGTGCCCACCACAACACCTGGCCATTTTTTGGTTGCAGCTATCATTGTTGTTTGGCGGGCCTGGGCTGGGGATTCGAACCTGCCACCTTAGGTGTATGTGGCTGGCGCCTTAGCTGCTTGAGCCACAGGCGCCGAGCCAAGTCTCCATTTTTTAAATGGCTGAATAGTATTCCATGGTGTACATATACCACAGATTGTTAATCCATTCCTGGGTTGGTGGGCATTTAGGCTGTTTCCACATTTTGGCAATTGTAAATTGAGCTGCAATAAACAGTCTAGTGCAAGTGTCCTTATGATAAAAGGATTTTTTTTTCCTTCTGGGTAGATGCCCAGTAATGGGTTTGCAGGATCAAATGGGAGGTCTAGGTTAGTTCTTTGAGGGTTCTCCATACTTCCTTCTAAAAAGGTTGTATCAGTTTGCAGTCCTATCAGCAGTGTAAAAGTGTTCCCTTCTCTCCACATCCACACCAGCATCTGCAGTTTTGAGATCTGGTGATGTGGGCCATTCTTGCTGGGGTTAGATGGTATCTCAGGGTAGTTTTGATTTGCATTTCTCTAATAATTAGAGAAGGGAGGATGAGCATTTTTAAATCCTCTAAATAATTAGGGAGGATGAGCATTTTTTTCATATGTTTGTTAGCCATTCATCTGTCTTTTTTTTTTTTTTTTGGCCAGGGCTGGGTTTGAACCTGTTGCCACCTCCGGCATATGTGGCCGTGCCCTACCCTTTTGAGGTGCCGCCTCTCATCTGTCTTCTTTAGAGAATGTTCTGTTCCCCAATTCCAACTTTTAAAATAACTTTAATTCATAATATGTTTTAATAATTGGAAGGATTAAACCTTCTCCTTATTCTTTTCTGCCCTTTCAAGATTTTCCTGGATACAACCATGCAGTGTTTATTTCCACACGTTTTAGTGTAACATTTTACCAAGCTTTCATAGCCGTCTTTATTTGTCTACTAGAGGAATAAAGCTCTGCTAGAGAGGAATAAAGCTGGGCCAGCCCTGGAAGGGGTGCTAAGTTAATGAACCTACAGCATTTACCGCAAAGGGTATACAATGAAAGTAAGTCTCCCTCCTACTCTGATTCCAGCTCCTCAGTTCTCTGGACCTCCTCCCACAGAGCAACCTCTACTGATTTCTGCTGTAAATTAGAAAAAATTTTGTTAATGTATCATTCTAATCAGAACAGAAACATTTTATTTATTCTTTTTTGTAGCTGTCACTTCATTTAATTCAATCCTTTTATTGCTCCATGCTATTTTGAATTATTTTAATGTTTCTATCTGTGAGTGAGGACTGATATTCCCTAGTAAGGCCATATAAATTGTTAAAATAGAAAATGCTTTTGTGCTCTTCCTTCGCACCTTCCCAACCAGCGTCATTGGCTTCTGCCTGAGATCGCCTAGACCTCCCCTAGACCCAACCACTAAAAGGTGAATACTCGGCACAGGAGGAGGCTTCCATGATCTAACTCCAGGCTAGGCTCTCATTAGTTGGAGCCTCAGCCATGCTGATTGTTAAATATTCTGAATATCTCCCCTACTGGTATGCAAATGACCTCCAATTAGATTCTGTATATTTCCCAAGGCTTTTTCTGACCCTGTAGTCATAGTTAAAGTCATACCAATGAAAGAATATAGGATAATTTATTTAACTAGTCCCTTATTGATACACATTTAGTATGTTTCTAGCTTTTTGTTACCACAAATAACACTCCAACCACTTCAGCAACCTCTGAGTGCCCAGCTGCCAGCCCCCAGCCCGCCTCCTTTTCCCTCTCCTGTTACTCCCCTGAATTGACGAATTGACGTAGGAATGAGCACCAGCCTCTCCTTTCTTGATGAATCTGATTTTTCTAGAGAATTCTGTTCTTCCCTTGCCTTAGGGAAGGCAAATGTTTCTCTGTTCTGCCCCCATCAAAAAGCAGACTCTGTCCCCCTTCTCACTGAGTGCTTCATCCCACCCGGTGTGCCCTTGCCGCCCTGCCTGGGACATCATGGGACCTGCACCAAGAAAGGATCGTGAGACCTGATGAGGGGCATCTTCCCTGGCAACCCCATATGATGATTGGATCGGGGGCTGATCAAGGAACTCTGCAGAACCACAGCTTGCAGTAGACAGGGTGTCCATTCTCCTGAGGGCTGTGGCTTAGTGTCTTCATTTATTTGATTTTTTTTTTTTTAAGTGCAGTTTCACAGCAGTTAGAGGAATTTTTTGTATCTTTGATTAACATGATTTTCCTAGTTGTTGCATGCCAGACATAGCCGTGGCCTCAGTCTTAAACTTTTTACTTCCATTCTCAGACACTTTGGCAGCCCAGGGAGAATTTGTTACCCCCGTCTATCCCTCAGCCAGGCACCACCATTGTAAGGAAACTGCAGAAATTCAACTGGTTCCTAAAAAAAAAAAAAGAAAAATTAACTTTTTAAACTTTTTAAACTTTAACTTGCCTCAACCTCCCAAGTAGCTGGGACTACAGGTGCCTGCCACAAGGCCCAGGGATTTTTTCGTTGCAGTTGTCATTGTTGTTTAGCTGGCCCAGGCTGGGTTCGAACCCACCAGCTTTGGTGTATGTGGCTGGTGCCCTACCCACTGAGCTACGGGCACTGCCTCTAGCTAATAATATTTTGATACTTTGCTAGGGATCAACATAAAATTTGGTTTTAATTTTCAGAATTTACCTTTCTGATATATGGGACAACTTTTGTCAGTTCCCAATATTGTTCTCACTCTCATTTTCAATAATTATGCAAAGATGCCAACAAGAATACTGTGATTATATATATAAGGTACATTTTTCAGTGCTCCATATTATCCTGGTTCTCAGCCTAGGGTACTTTTGCTTCCCAGGGGACATGTGGAAATGTCTAGAGATATTTTTGGTTGTCACAGCTCAGGGGATGGGCACTATTGGCATCTAGTTGTAGAGGCCAGGGATGCTGCTGAACAACCTATAACCTACAACCTATAACACACAGGGCAGCTCTCCACAGGAGGAAATTACCCAGCCCCAAATGTCAGGAGTGGTAAAGATGAGGATCCTTGCTTTAATAGAATACACTCAGAAGTGGACATTCGTCTAGACAGTTTAACATTGCCCTACCATAGTTACTCCTGTCTCATCAGTTTCCTCTCAAGATTGTTGGCACAGCCTTTCTCTTTTAATGACCATCCTCCTTGGTAGACAAGATGAAAGCAAAGTAAAAATGTCATCATTTTTCTTCCTCTCTGTCACTTGGTGGAGGAGGATTGCTCTTGTCCTTCCACTCTCGAAGATAGCATGAACATTTTTGTGTTGATTAAGTGTTTTTCACAAGTCTTCGCTCATTCCAGGTTTAATCCACTCTTCTACTAGGCCAATGCTACAGTGATGTCTTCAATCTTACCTTTACCTTCTTCCTTCTTCTTTTCCCTGCTCTTGAAAAATCTCAGCTCTTTAGAAAACTCTACATATATCACATCAAGTTATTTTTATACATCTCTCTGATTTTTCTCATTTGTGATTGTAGTAGTGGGGTGTTTTTTTGGTGGGGGGCACTATATTTTGTTTTGGAGTCTGTGGCTCTGGGACATTTGCGTATTCTCTCTGAACTGGTGAACAATCTTAAGACACTCATTTTACCTTGCTTTGTGTTTTCTTTCTTGGCTGTAATGAACTCTAAGGTGGTATGCTCAATTTCCCCCAAGGTTCCTGTCACTTCCACTTCACTGACATATCCCTCTTTGTTGGTAAGAATTAAGGCTGGGGTAGCAGTTTCATTTTGTGCTTCTTTTGCTCTAAAGGATGAAGTTGCTGGCAGAGAGGCAGAAGATAAAGAGAGGAATGATTCTTCTAATTCAGATTTCAATTCCTTTATTGTCTTTTTAGTTTTGCCAAACTTTGAATGTTTAAATCTTTTTGTCGTGACCTCTCACTTTTGTCAACTTTCTTTTCATTTTATTTAGCCTTTCTATCTTTCTTTTCTAGAATTTATGTTTTTGTGTATATGTCACTGAGAACTCGGAGTAGATGTATTTTAACTTTTGTCTTCGAGGTAATTTCCCTTTGCATCTTTAAGACATTGTCTTCCTCTTTTATGTCATGTAGTTTTAAAATTTTGAATATTTTTATTTTTGCTTATTTTTGAAAGAGAAGATTTATTTAGTCCTGATGCTTGTCATAAATAAAGGATATGTATTTCCTTTGAGTTTCATCACTATCAAGTTTGATACTACAGAATTTTCCTCTCAATTCTTTTTTTTTTTCCTCTTTGTTTCTTTTAATAGGGAATTACAACTTATAATGTCTTTTTTTTTTTTAAATTGAATGGTAACTATGTACATTAATGCACTTCTGGGGTACAGTGTGGGGTTTTCACATGCAATCTGAAATACTTCCATCAAACTGATCAACACAGCCTTCATGTCATTTTCTCAGTTATTGTTTTAAAACGTTCACATTCTACTCTTAGAAAGATTCACTTGTACCCCTATAAGATAAACCTCAGAAGTGATCCCTCCAACCCCCCTCCTTCCACCCATTTCCCCCTCCCTTCTCCCTCCCCCTCCCTCCTTTCAATTCTTAAAATGAAAGGCAAATATCTCATTAAATTTCTAGGATACATGAGGTACATATGCACTGGGGCAACTTTTCTCCTATTGCTATTATTTGATCCTCTACTTGGAGGGGAATTGAACCCTAGGTAATATGAAGCAATTCAGGTTCAGTTTTCTAAAAGTGATACATAAAATCTACTCTTCATGATACCCTTCTACTTGTGGGGTTTGTGTGTGTGTCTGCCCCTATGGTTGGGGCGCTCTCATTCCCCACAGTACAAGACGTCCTTCTTTCTTTGTCCCCTTTTATCCTGTGTTGCATTTCTGGGAATTAAAATCTTCTGACTGAAATGTAGTTAGAAATATATTGTTGGGAAGTGGCCAGTAAACATCTCTGGCTATCTAAAAAGTAAGGGGGTGTGAGCTGAGTTTTGGTTGGATGTGCCAGCCCCAAGTCTCTGATAGGATGTGAGACTACATGGGTGGGATGCGAGGATCTGGCTCTGCGGCTGTTGTAAATTTAGACATAAGTGAGTTCCAACTCCCTTTATCCTCATTTGTGTCATTCATGAAGTAGATAAGGTTGAGTGGCCAGATGTAGCAAATAAACACACAGGACACACAGACTTGAATTCCATGTAAACAACAAATACATATAGGCATATTATATACATTTTTATGTCTACATATGCAAATATGTATATGTATAAATATATCCCAAATATTGCATAGGACATACTTATGACAGGAGATTATTTATGTTTATCTGAAATTCAGAGTTAAGTATGAGAATTTTGTATTTTATCTGAGAACAGTAAAGTAAGGGAACATTTCTCCCACTTTTCGGAAATCATTAATGAGATCTCTCTCTTTTTGTGCCTATACTAGTGTAACAGGGTCTCTTTCCAGTTTGACAAAGGTTGCCATTGCCAGTCTTCTTTCAGCTGTAGGGCTGGTCCACACTGGGAGGAGTGGAGGAAATTGTAAAGGAGCCTTCCGACAGGGAAAGAAAGAAGGCCTGGATGCCTTTTTATAATGTATCTGTTATTAGAAATGATTTCTTTTTTCTGTGTGTGTGTGTATCAGATGAGTCATGATTACAATTGACTAGTGAGAAGGAACATCATAGATCTTTACACTGTTAGTAGAACCCTCCTTGTGGCCTGCATTATCCTACGAGGGGCTATGACTGAACCCCCTGGGGTAACTTTTCTCCTATTCCTATTATTTGGTTCTCTACTTGGAGGTGAATTGAACCCTAGATAATTTGAAGAAATTCAGATTCAGTTTTCTAAAAGTGATACATAAAACTTAATTTTCATGATACCCTTCTGCTTGTGGGTTGTGTGTGTGTGTGTGTCTGCCCCTACTGTTGGGGCGCTCTCATTCCCCACAGTACAATATGTCCTTTCTTTATCCCCTTTTATCCTGTGTTGCATTTCTGGGAATTAAAATCTTCTGACTGAGCCCCTTTTGGGAAGTGGTTTTAACTTGACTTCATTTTTATCTGAAACTACTGAAGTAGACCCCACTATTATCACATATACACATATATTTTGCTAATAGGACATCATAACATATATGGTTTTATTGTTAAGTTTTGTGAAAGGTTTTCTTTTAAAAAAATGGCGTGACTCAGAAGACTGTATATATTTTCTGTGGTCTTGTGCTTTGCATTGTTGAACATACTTTATTACCTAAAGATCTGTTTATGAAAGTGTATACTTCCCGCATCTTTTACTTCTTTGTCAGCCTGTATCATTAATATGTTTTTTAAAATTAATTCATTAATTTTATTGTTTCAGGTTAATTGAGGATACAAAGAATTAGGTTACCATGTTTGCATTTGTTAGGTAAAGTCCCTCTTATAATTGTGTCCCACCCTCAAGAGGTAGGAGCACACCCATCCTTCTCCCTCTCCCTGCTCCCTTGTTCCCATGCCCCCACACCTTGAATTGATTTGAGTATTTCTCTTATGTGGATGTGTAATAGATCGTCTACTGGCTTCATATTAGAATTGAGTACATTGGATTCTTGCTTCTCCATTCTTGTGAAGCTTTACCAAGAAGAATGTGTTCCACCTCCATTCAGGTTGACACAGAAGATGTAAAGTTTCCATCTTTTAATGGCTGAATAGTATTCCATGATAGACACATACCACAGCTTGTTAACCCATTCCTGGGTTTGTGAGCATCTAGGTTGTTCCCACAATTTGGCGATTGGAAATTGAGCTGTGATAAATAGTCTTGTTCAAATGGCTGATGATAAAAAAATTTTTTCTCTTCTGGGTAGATGCCCAGCAATGGGATTGCAGGATCAAATGGGAGGTCTAATTTGAGGATCCTCCCTACTTCCTTCCAAAAAGGTTGTATTAGTTTGCAGTCCACCAACACTATAAAAATATTCCCTTCTTTCCACATCCACACCAGCATCTGCAGCTTTGAGACTTTGTGATGTGGGCTATTCTTACTGGAGTTAGGCAAATGCTTTTTAATTTTAAAATATAATGTATGTCAGAGAAAGATTTAAAGGAATGCTAGCACTTTGCATTTGAGATGTATTTTAATTTAAATCAAAACTAAAATTTGAGTTACTACTCCCCCATTTTTCTATGTTGTTTTAAATAAATAAATAAAGGATCTTTAGTTCTTTCTCTCACATGCAATACATTTGTAAATTTTTTTTATTAAATCATAGCTGTGTACATTCATAGTTTCATGGGGTACAGTGTGCTGTTTCTATATACACTTTGAAATACTTTCATCCAACTGGTTAACATAGCCTTCATGTCATTTTCTTAGTTATTGTGTTAAGACATTTATATTCTGCATTTAGAAAGATTCACATGTACCTTTATAGGATGAACCATAGGCATGATTATTCCAATCACCTTCCCTTCACCCATCCTTCCTTGTTCCCTCCCCTCCCTCTCCGCTTTCCCCATATTCTTGGGCTATAATTGGGTTATAGCTTTCCTATGAAAGCTATAAATTAGTTTCATAGTAGGGTAAGTACATTGGATACTTTTTCTTCCATTCTGGAGATATTTTGCTAAGAAGAATATTTTCCAGCTCCATCCCATGTAAACATGAAGGAGGTAAAGTCTCCATCTTTCTTTATGGCTGCATAGTATCCCATGGTGTACATATACCACAATTTATTGATCCATTCGTGGATCGATGGGCACTTGGGCTTCTTCCATGTCCTAGCAATTATGAATTGGGCTTTGATATCATTAATATGTTTTAAACATCCTTCCACTTCAAAAATTTATCTGTAATAAGTAGTCACCTTTGGGTGTTTTGAGTTTTGATCTCGTGTCTGACTTTGGTGGCTTGGCCTTTAGTTTATATTATATAACCTTACATTTCTGCATATGCTAATTTAAAATATATTGTTTGTTGATCCCCCCATGATCTCCTTCTAGAGAGAAATATTGGAGAATATGTTTATGATCTTAGGGTAGGAAATAATTTCTTAAATAAGATCCTAAAAATGTAGCCATAAAGTAAGAGACTAAAGTATTTAATTATATTAATACAAAAACTTTCCTTGTAAATAAAATACCATAAAATAGATTAAACAACAGCTATCAATTGAAAGGGTATATTTACAACTCTTCCATGTAAAGTGGATTGTATACTCTTATCTCCCCCTCTTCTCCTTGCCTGTCTCCATGCTCTTTTTTTTTTTTACCATTAGATTAGTAAATATTAACATCTGACGATAACGTCGTATCTGTAAGGAGATGAAGAAAGTGAAACTTTCATATATCCATGGTAGATTACTCAAGGGCAAGTACCTTAGAGACACATCAGGCAGGGTGAGGATAATTTAAAGAGTATCACTGACAGAGGATTATATTTAGAACATGTAGAGAATTCTTGGAAATTAGTATGGAAGAAACGGGCAACCTAGAAGAAAAATAGGTGAAGAACACAAGTAAGCAATTCACAGAAATAAAACTTAAATAGCTGGCTAATCTACCTAAAAAGAGATTACCAATTACACTGGTAATAAGTACATACTAAAACAGCGATGAGATCCACTTAGCATGTTCCATGTTGGTAGAAGTAATATCTGGTGTCAGTGAGGAGATGGGGACATCCCACATGTCCTGCTGGTAAGTTTTCAGTATGTGTTGAAACTAAATACTCACATACATTCTGACCCAGAAATTCTACTTCTGAGTCATCTTAGTCTGCTAGGGTGGCATAATAAGATACCATAGACTGGGAGGCTTGAACAACAGAAATTAATTTTTTTCTCAGTTCTGGAGGATGGAAGTCCAAGATCAAAGTGTTGACAGTTTTGCTTTCTTCTGAGCCCTCTGTCCTTGGCCTGGGTGTGGCTACCTTCCTCATGTGTTCATCCCTTTGTGAACCACCTTCCTGAGGTGGTTTCTGTGTGTCCTAATTTTCCTCTTCTTATAAGGATATCAATCAGATTGAATTAGGGCTTACCCTCACAGCCTCATTTTAACCTAATTTCCCCTTTAAAGGTTATATATCTAAATACAGTCATATTCTAAGGTACTGAGATTTAGGACCTCAACACATGAATTTGATGGAGACACAATTTGGTCCATAACAGAATATATACACCAGAGGGACTCTTGCATAAGTCCACAGAGAGACATGTGTAAGCGTGTTCATTACATTTTTTTCCCATAGCAAAGAATTGAATACTACCTAACTGTACTCAAATGCTGATATGGACAAATAAAATATAATACATTATAAATGAATCTGAAAACTGCTATACAATGGAAAATAAAGGAACAAACTAAGTTCATTGTATTAGTTGGGAAGTCATTTTTCTTAAATAACAAAATGTCTGGAGATAAGATGTTGAGCCAATGGCATCAAGGGCCTGGGTTCTTTCCATAGTTCTATTCTCAACTTTGCAGTAAGACTGCTTTTTATCCAGGCACCATGCCATAGCCAGGAAAAAGAAGACCATGGCAAGTATGCTGACTTCCTCTTATAGAGAAAGTAAAAGTTTTAACCTCAGCAGACATTTGCTGACATCTCATTGGCCAGAATACTCTCAAATGCCATTTGTATTGCAAAGAAGTCTGGGAAATCCAGTGTCTTGCTTCCATTGCAGAAAAAGAGAAGGGAGAGCGAAGCATAACTGTGTGCTGAATGAGCAAACATGCACTGTTTACCACATCTATATAATTCAACCCGGATAAACCACAAAACACAGTGTTGAGTACAGAGAGAGAGAGACAAGAGAAAGAGATGGGAAGTACAATGTGGTTTCTGTAAATTTAAAGATCCACACCATAAAGCTATGCATTATTGTGTAGATATATATAAAAAGAAGTTATGAGCTGTGGGTGGTGGCTCATGCGTGTAATCCTAGCACTCTAGGAGGCCTTCTTGGGAGGATTGCTTGAGCTCAGGAGTTCGAGATCAGCCTGAGCAAGAGGAAGACTCTGCCTCTACTAAAAATAGAAAAAATTAACCAGGTGCTGTGGTGTGCCTATAGTTTCAGTTACTGGGGAAGCTGAAACAGGAGGATCGCTTGAGAGTAGGAGGTTGAGGTTGCAGTGAGCTATGACATTGCCATTGCATTATTATTTGGAACAGAGCAAGATTCTGTCACAAACAAATAAACAAAACAAGTCATGAAGGTTGATTGGAAAGGCACCATTGACCATTATAAGAAGTAGGGAGAGGAATGGAACTGAGAATGGTGAGGGGGGCTGTAAAGAATATGATAACAAACAATAAAACAGACTTTTCATGGACCATTTCCACCAGTGGGCCTTGAACTGAGCAGCATGATTGTATCAATAGAATTCTGGGTAGGAATTAGGGTAGGAAATAATTTCTACACAAGACCAGGAGAAAAAAGTGGGTTGGCTTGGAATTTGTGTGTGGATTACTCAGATTGCAAGGGAGGGCTAACATTTGGAGTAAAAAGAAACATGACTCATTGTGTTTATGACTGAATTTAATTATTTTGCCTTTTTTTTGAGGAGCTTCATTCTTTTGAACACAAATAAAGGCCTTATAGGGATGATGTAGCTTAAAGTTAGTAACTACAGCAGGTATTTTTGGAAAATTTAGGGGTATTAAGAATTTTGCGAAATTGATTTTCTTTTTTGTATGGAAAAAGAAGAGCTCAAATAGCCAAAGTAATTCTAAGCCAAAAGAACAAAGCTGGAGGCATTACACTAAATATATCACAAGGCTATGGTAACCAAAACAGCATGGTATTATTATAAAAATAGACACATAGAATAATGGAACAGAATAGTGTCCAGAAATAAATCTATGTATTTACAGCCAATTGATTTTCTATAAAGGCACCAAGAGCATACACTAGAGAAATGACACCCTCCCCAATAAATGGTGATAAATTTGTTCTCCATGTGCAGAAGAACAAAACTTGACCCCTACTTGTCCCTATATATAAAAATCAACTCAAGATGAATCAAAAAAGTCTTAAAGGTAAGATCCACAGCTATAAAACTACTAGAAAAAAATAGGAACAGCATTTGAAGACATTAGTCTAGGCAAAGATTTCATGAGTAAGAGCTCAAAAGCATAAACAACTATGACAAAAATAGACAAATAAGCTAGGCATGGTGGCTCACGCCTGTAATCCTAGCACTCTGGGAGGTTGAGGTGGGTGGATT
>NW_003852403.1:17711330-17743119 GCF_000181295.1 Otolemur garnettii
GCCTGTTATCCCAGCTACTTGGGAGGCTGAGGCAAGAGAATTGCTTAAGCCTAAGAGTTGGAGGTTGCTGTGAGATATGACGCCACTGCACTCTACGGAGGGCCACAAAGTGGGACCATGTCTCAATTAAAAAAAAATAGATAAAGGGACCATACTAAACTAAAAAACATTTTCATAGCATCTCAAAAGAAACAATCAACTGAATGAAGAGACAACCTATTGAATGGTAGAAATCATTTGTAAGTCATTCCTCAGACAAAGGACTGTCACTAAGCATCAGGGAAATGTAAGTCAAAAACACAATCAGATATCATCATACCCAAGTTAGAATGGATATTTTGAAATAGCTGTTTTTTTAAATTTCAAAATATTAAGGAGGTATAAAGTTTTTGTTAGATGGATAGTTTTATAATGCTGTAAGTGTGCCCATCACCTGCACATTGTTCACTGTTCCTGTTAGGTAGGTTTTCAGCCCTCTGCACCTCACTCCGAGAATGGTTATTATTAGAAAGATAAACAGATGCTGGCAAAGACGCAGAGAAAAGGAAACTCATATATCGTTGGTGGGAATGTAAATTAGTACAACCACTATGGAAAACAGTATGAGAATTTCTCCAAAAAAAGTAAGACTACCAGATGATGTAGCAATTCCCTCTACTGGGCATTTGTCTAAAGGAAAATAAATCAATATATTAGGGATACTTTAACTCACTTGTGTATTGTAGCATTATTCACAATAGTAAAGATACAGAATCAACCTAAGTATCTATTGATGGATGAAAAGATTAAAATGAATGTGAGATACACACACACAATGCAGTACCATTAGGGCATAAAAAAATAACAAAATTCTGGCATTTGCAGCAATATGGACAGAACTGGAGGTCATCAGGTTAAGTGCAATAATCCAGGCAGAGAAAGACAGATGCTATATGTTCTCATTCATATGTGGGGACTAAAATAATGATCTCATAGAGATAGAGCATAGAGTGATAGATATCAGAGCCTGGGAAGGGTGTGTGGGTAAGAGAGGGGATAGAGAAAGGTTGGTTAGGGGTACAAACATACAGTTAGGTCGGACAAATAAACCCTAATATTCCACAGCAGAGTGGGATGACTATAGTTAGCAACAGCATATTGTATATTTAAAAGTAGCTAGACCAAAGGGCTTGAAATGTTACCGACACAGAAACGATAAACACTCAAGGTGATGAATACCCCAAATACCCTGAATTGATCATTACCCATTCTCTGCATGTAACAGATACATGTGCCCCGTAAGTATGTAAAATATTTTGTATCAATAAAATATTAATTCTCTTTGTTGTACATCTATTTCTTTCACTCTCTTATGCAAAGTTTGTAGATTTGACTTTTAGAGAGTCAGTGGGGGACATGAGTAAAATACTCATGGTTACTTGGTAGTGAAATCTATTACTCTCTAGTTTCTGTTATTATCTTTGGAAACAGAGAGTGTGGGAGAAAAGGATTTCCTTCCTCTCTTTCTAATATAGTCTCAGCGACTAAGTGGCTCTCTGCTCTGGAATGAAGAAGGCTGGCACAATTCCATGTCTCACATGGGAACAAGACACAGGTCTCTATTTTTTCTTACTGTCATTCTTTTCTGTTTATTCAGTATTCTATCCTTTGACCATTCCATTCCTAGCTCTTCCATTTTGGGAACATGTTTTCTTGTTATCTAATTATAAATTATTATCATGGATGGGGTAGACGGCTTCCCTTGTTGAAATGGATTCAGTTTGCTAAATAAACGTGTGTGGACTTCATGAGTCTTCATCCATTTTTAAATCAAACAGGCAATCTATTTGACATTTCTCACAACAGCCCTCTAAAGCTCAATAGCATTTTGATTCAAAAAGTAGAATTCCATAAAGAGAAAAGTGTATTTCCACAAAATGGCGATAATTGATTGATGAATTATTTAGTACCGTAATTAGCATTCTTTTATATCTTATGTGTATCTTTACATGTAGCTGCCCTTTATTGCAGCTGTACAGGTCTCATTTCACAACATGAGGTAAAGGGTAAATGGGGATCACTGTGGACAAGGCCGTCTTGGGTAAAGTGGAGGATGAGTGAACCCAGTTTGTTTTGTGTTTCTCACTACTATTCTTTTAATGACCATTTTTTCTTTTCCTATCCTTTACCACACTTGTTCTGGGAAGTATTATCTTTAGCGGCCTTGCCTCCCTCCACAGTTAATCTTGGGAAGGGCTTCTCTAGTCTTATGAGTTGGAGTGGAACACGGATGGATAATTGTCGTATCTTTATCTCTAGGTTTGATTTGTTTCCCCTTTGCCTCTGGATTCTGCATTTCCAGCTGCTCATGGGACATAACCATTCGTACCTCGAATTCATCATCCCTAATGTATGTCAGAGTCAGAGCTTGCCCTGGACTTGCTCGTTGGTGCGAATATTTCCTGTTATGAGCCCACTGCAGTGGTTTAAGGAAGTAATAAGTTGTTTTGAAGATAAGATGAAATACAGTAATCTCCCCTCATCTGAAGTTTTGTTTTCAGTTACCCGAGGTCAACTGTAGTTTGAAAATTTTAAATGGAAAATTCCAGAAATAACCAATTCACAAGTTGTAAATTGTGCACCATCCTTAGTAGCGTGATGAAATCTCATGCTGTCTCACTCTGTCCCACTGAGGACATGGGTCATGTTTTTACCCAGGGTATCCATGCTGTGTATGCTACCCATCCGTCAGTCACGTAGCAGCTGTCTAGGTTCTCACGGGGACTGTTGTCGCACTCTTGCAGTGCTTGTGTTCAAGTGACCTTTATTTTACTTAATGACGGCCCCAAACTGCAAGAGTAGTAATGCTATTATTATAATTGTTCTATTTTATTATTTGTTATTGTTATTAATCTCTTACTGTGCCTAATTTATAGATTATAAAACCTTTATTGGTGTGCACAAGAAAAACATAGTATACATCAAGTTCAGGACTATCTGTGATTTCAGGCATCCACTGGGGGGTCTTGGAATGTATACTCTGCAGATAAGGAGTATATATACTATATATATAAATTCTATAAAAAATTCAAATACGGCATAAAATGTATGGAAACAATTTTGCTAAAAGTAAAAGATAAGTAGTATCCATCAGTAGTTATTCAATCTTCCTGCCACCCTTAGCGTTATTATTATTATTATTTTTGCCACAAATAGAATTGAGACTAATAAGGCTTTTAGATGTGGGTTCTGAAGGCACCTGAGGAGGCAAAAAACCACTGAATAAGACAGTTCAGGAGAGTCTGGGTTAGGTACCGAACTCAGAGTTGGAAAGTAAAGTGGAATTAAATGATCTGATGAAAACACACACCATAATTACTTATCTGAACATTCACAGTGTGGACCGCACTGGCAAAAAGGATAAGCAAATTACTGACAAAACTGACTTTTCAGTCTTCTTCTGGGTGCTCATCCTCTATGTTAATTTGAGAATTAATTCTAAGTATATTATAGAGAATATGTCAATTTAGAAAATTAAAGAAATGGAATTTCATAAAAGAATAATAATTGAGGAGATATAATACTTTATTTCCAAATGTAAAATGTGATTTTTATCTGGCCATTGTTAGTTATTAGGTGAGGAAAAAGATAGCCCCATTCAAGCATGAGACGAAACTTTATAGAGCAGTGTCAATGCAGAACCCCAAACTTGCTTTCATTGTCAGAAGTAGAATTCCTTTGTAAAGGAAGGGAAGCTATACTTTCCTGTTTTAAATGGTGATTGTGGAAGAGAATGAGAATGTCTTTTATCTCTTTTAGCATAAGGGGTGTGTCATTAGCAGGGTGTCACTCTTTGAGCATTTATATATGTTTTATTTCTTGTTTTTGCCATAGTCAGTCAGTTTGATGTTTGTGATATGACAGCTTCAGAGAAACATAGAAACTTTTTATCTGCATTCAAGATAAACTTGTGGAAGTTAATCATTTAGCTAAGTAGATAGTATAATTTTTATTTTTAAAGTAAATCGCCCTCTCTGCTGATCGTGCCTTTTTAGACTAAGCAGGTTTTTAAGAGGTAAAATAAAGAACGACAGATAATAGATATAGATAATAAAGAATTATAATTTTTGATAATACAGTAGATTTATGTTCAATTCTTCTGGTAAGAATACCTCTTAGGTGGTATGGTATCCTTCCTACTCGGTCATATTAGGAGGCATAGGGGCTGGATTATCTCATTTTTAGTGATGTTAAGATTTATTAGTGAGTTCAAGCTCTGAGTTCAAGTTCCTCATTCATCATTCACCTAATGATTTTAGCCTTTATTCATAACACTGAATGCTTGTGAGAAATCTAGGGTGTCCCAAAAGTTGCCCCTAATGCTACCATACATAGGGAATATTTTATAAAATTTGGTAATAAATATTTTGTACATAAAGGTATATTTGTCTACAATTTCCCACTTCCCCTGTGTATAGTGACTTTAGGGGCAATTTTTGGGATACTCTATATAATAAAGCCATGATAACAGGAACCCTACTTTTAAAATTAGCCTGTAGCTTTTGATACATAATAGAGAATTAGAAAATATTAACTAGGGCAATTAGAAAACATAGAACAGTTTACAAAGGCCACGTAATTTTGAAGAGAGATTTTGTTTTATAGTTTAGTTCTGTTTCCTTAAGAATTTGTTTTGAATTTTTTAATGGTGCTTAGAATCCACATGTAGGGTTTTTGTTTGTTTTCTTGTCTCTGAAAAACTTAGGCTTGTGGGAAGTCTTTCTCATTGTCTAACCTGATTCTGCTACTTCTTAGCCTTCTAGTGCTTTTCTTCAGAGGACACAATTGATGGAAAAGAAAGAGGAAGAAATAATGACATTTTGTCACAGACAGGAAACATTAAACACTAATCTGGGTGCTATAAGTAAAATTTATATGGGCAAAAATAAAGTGATCTATTTCTAAGCACATTTTCTCAGGAAAGTAGAGATAGCTTGTCCTAATTCCCAGGTGTGAAGGGTAAAAATAAATGCCACTGGGTGCAATACAGTGGACGTTCAGAATCTAATAATACCCTCTGCTGGTTAAATGAGGGATTGCATTTAAAAGGGAGCGTGAGTGAGTGAGAGAGAGAGAGTGAGTGTGTGTGTGTGTAATTAAAAAAAATAGGGCTGATGACTGTATTAATTATAAAAGGATTGAGCAGTGCAGAGTATTGTGAAACAATATAGAAAAAATTATAAACATGAAGAAGAAAACTAATATGCCACTTAAATATTTTCTGAAGTGAAACTAATGTGGAAATATCTATAATTGGAATTTCCTACTTCTTTGGTTTATATTTTAAGCATGAAGTAGGCCACAGGGAAGGAAGGTAGAGGGGAAACACATGAATCTCTTGCCTCTACCCCTAGTAACAATTCTGATTAATCCAATATACTGTTTTAAAATAACTTTTGTTAGTTATTCTTAAATTACTATTTCAGAGCTGTTGACAGGTATCTAAAGGTGAGATAAGGCCTGCTTTTCTCTGACTACCCTGACTTAATTTCTGCTAAAAATAATTGGCATATTCTTAAGTAATTTGGAAGGTTGATAGGTTCAGGGAAGTATCATATTGCAGGTCTGTTTCAATTTTTTTGTTTCTAATCTTACAAATTTTCAAAAATTCCACTTTGGAATTTACAATGTTTTTGAAACCTAATGTTCATGAAAATATGAAAGTTGTGTTTCAAGTTGCTACTGAACCATATAATATTATTGAAAATTTGGGAAACATAATTTTAAGTCTGATTTTGCTTTTGATGTTGCCCTTCCCTGGCATATGGCTTTAAGAGCACCCATCCCCCCCACTTGCTTGAGCCGCTGTGTCCTGTCAGTCATCCTGAAATACACTAGGGTGCTTGTCAGGCTGTTTGCTTACAGAAGCATCATAAGCCAATTTGTGAGCCATGATAGTGGCCCTGAATTTCTAAACACAAGAAATTGCTTAGACAATTGGGTTAGTATCTGTATATGGGCAATACTCTGTCCTGCTGTAGGTGAGTGAAGTGTCAAACTTTTAAAAATCAAACTTTGCGATAAGGCAACTCCTAATAATTATAGATTATCTGCTGCTTGGTTAAATAACTCTCGGGGGGAAATGAAAGGACATTATTTCTATTAAATGGGTTGAATAGAAACTGCTATGTTGTACATTTATTACTTTTATAACTGATTTCCCTTTTGGTAACACTAAACTCTAGATTACGTTCTGAAAGCTCCAATTTAAAATATCTACTTTTCCGAGTATATTAACAGGCATTTGAGATGTGGATAAAAAATGTTATTCTTAGACATTTTTTCCTTTCACAACAACTCAGGGAGACTCAACTGAGTAGAGGTGCAATTCTATTTGGAGGGTTTATTCATGTTTTTAAAAATAGCATTAAAACGAATTCTTATGTGCCAATGCCCAAGCTATAGTAGTCTTACATCAGAGCATTTAAAAGTTCCTACTGGGTAATTGAGCTATTACTACTATTTGAGTTACTATATGCAAGGACCTGGAAGCCTTACATGGTTTAGACATAAAAGTTGTACAGCAAGCAGGTTCTGATTTGTGCAAACAATTTAATTTCTATTATGGGCTTCTAAACTTAAATTGGGCATGGACGTTTTCCTGGTATTTTTTTGTTTGCAGCCTTAAATATTTTTAAACAGAGAACTGACAAAGAAAAAAGGAGGAATTCATGGCTTTTGATACTGGTGTATTTAAAGTGGTAGAGCTAGCAAAGAGGCAGCCAGGAGTTAAAGTTCTGAGGATTTATCTGGGGTAAATGAGAAGAGATTGCTTTTGCAAGGATTATTCCTTGCCTTGTTCTAGAAAGGATTTAAGGTGACTAACAAGGCTCTGTGAGATTCAAGATGGGGTAAATTAAATGTGGAGCAAAAGAAGAAAGAAAAACAAGTGAGGAGATATAAAACAGAGTCCAGAAAAAAGCAAAATATTGGCGGCAGTTCTCAACTATGGTTTCATGACCCTCGTGTATTATGGACGGATGGAAGAGAAAATATAGGGTTTCAGAAGTCTTATGGTGGAATTGCATGAAAATTAGCTGTTTCCTTACCCCAGTGGCGGTCTGGAGTGAGGAGAGTATGTTGGTCTGTGAATATTAAATACGCTTTAAATGTCACTTCTGTTTTGGTGGAAATCAAATGGAGAACTGCTGCCCTTTCCACGCACAAACTGACGAGGTGGCCATAAATGTGGTCCTAAGTTTTCAGAGGAAAAATACGGTCTATGGTCTGGTTCTCAATTCAGAAGGAAGATTAAAGAGGCTTAGTTTTTTTTTTTTTTTTTTTTGGAAATAAACAGAAAGTTATCTAAATTAGGTAAAATATCTACATATTACAACAGACACGATCAAGCCAATGTTTTAAATAAAATATATTCAGCAATTGCATATGATTCTATAAATACTCGTCCTAATATTTTTTTCTAATAAGTTGTTGCAAACAAGATTAGTTACTTTCCTTGTTCTTCGCTTTTACTGTACAAATAAATTTCATTTGAATTTGAGGTTCTGTTAGGTGAGAATTAACTGGATTAATCTAACTGGTAAAACGTCCTTGGGTAGGAGGGAGGAATTCAGAAACCGGACTTGGCAGCGTACTTTGATCTTCAGATACTCAAACACCTACTGTGTTGAAGACGCTAGGCCAGTGATTTTCAACCAGTGTGCTGTGAAAATTTTTAATGAGCATTAATTAAATTATTTTTGAAAGAAGTTCAAAGCTCAGTAAGTATATTTTGTTTTTTTATTTTTATTTTTTTGATCAACGTAATTAAATGTGCTGCTGGAGTTTAACTATAGGTTCAACTATAGGTTCTGTGGGATAAAAAAGGTTGAGGAAACCTGCTCTAGGCTCTGTGCCTCATCCCTCAGTAAACTGGGCTTGTGTGGGTGAATGATCCCAGAAACTTGGTGCTGTCACACAGTGGTATTTTGAAAAAAGATAAGTGAGTAACAGTTACATTTTTGCTGGGGATCTTTAGCTATATTTTGATAGTAACATGATGAGCTAGGAATGATCATTTGTCTCTTTAAAAGATTCCATTAAAAATTAGATCAATTAGAAAATATTATTTAAAAAAAAGCATTACAAAGAATGAAAATACTCAAAGCTTTTGTTTTTGGCGGGGTGCAGTGGCTCATGCCTGTAATCCAAGCAGATTAGGGAGGCTGAGGTGCGAAGATTGCTTAAGGTCAGGAGTTTGAGACCAGCCTAAGCAACATGGTGAGACCCCCCGCCCCCCGCCTTTATGAAAAATAGAAAAATTAGCCGAGCATGATGATGTATGTCCCAGCTACTCCAGAGGCTGGGGCAGGAGAATCACTTGAGCCTAGGAGTTTGAAGTTGCAGTGAGCTATGATGATGCCAGTGTACTCCAGCCTGGGCAACAAACAAAGACTCTATCTCAAAAAAAAGGGAACTTTTTGTTTTTGTAGTTTTGTGCTATGAACACATATGTGGGTTGAGTTAGAGTCTTTGCCAGAAAACATTACAAATCAAATAGACAGATGGGTAATATATAAATGATGAGATGCATCAGATGACGCTGAGGATAAAGTGAATACACTGATTTGAAACCTGAGAAGGAAATATTAAGAAGTTGTGTAGGGCTTAGGAACCAAGTGTTGTAAACTGAGTGATGTATCAGAGGAGTCAAGACACTTAATAAAAGTGAATTAACTTTTAAAAGCATCAGTTCAGAGGACCCAGTGAGAGATTCACTCAAAGAGCCTATAGAGCCAATGAATATCAGTAGATATTTGTAACTATGTAGTAATTAAAATAATGTAAAAATATTTTCTGTGTCAGGGTAAAAGATGAACAGATATTTTTAAAAATTGCTCAAGAAATACCTTATATATATTGTGTTAAATTTACCCTGTGATGAGTTCTGAAAATGGTATAGAGTCGTGTAAACCCCACTACTACTACCACAAATCAAATAGAATATTCCCGTCCCCTTAAAAGATTTCCTGTGTTCTCTGCAGTCAGTTCCCTCCATCCACCTTTAGCCTCTGTCAACTACCAATCCGTTTTCTGCCCCTGTATTTTCGCCCTTTCAGTACTGTCATATAAATGGAATCATACAGCGTGTACTTATTCACGTTCCACTCTTTCACTCAGCATAACACTTTTGACAATCATTCAGCTCGTTGCTTGTGTGGACGGTCCATTCTAATTTCTTTCATAACATGCATATAATTATCTCATAAATTCTTTATCCATTCACCCGTTGATGAAAATTCTGAGTTTCGTTTCCAGTTGTTTCCAGTTCCCCCTTATCTATGGTTTCACTTTCTGCAGTTTCCGTCACCTGTAGTCAACCATGGTCCAAAAATATTATGTACAATAAGTATTTTGACAGTGAGAGCCAGAACATTCATAGAACTTTTATTGCAGACTGTTGTTATAGTTGTTCTATTTTATTATTAGTTATTGTTAATCTCTTACTGTATCTGATTTATAAATTAAGCTTTATCATAGGAGAGTCTGTATAGAAAAAAAATAGAGTATTTTAGGGTTTGGTACTAATTGAGGTTTCAGCCATTCACTGGGAGGTCTTGAAACATATTCCCTTAGGAGAAGGGGGAATTATTGTGTCATGAATAAGGCCACCATGAGCATTTGTGTACGTGTCTCTATTTGGACATATGTGTTTAGTTCTCTTGAGTAAATACTTAAACAGTGGAATTTCTGGGTCATAGGACTCATATATGTTTAACTTTATTTATTTTTTTTTTAGTTTTTTTTTTTTTGGCCCGGGGCTGGGTTTGAACCTGCTACCTCCAGCATATGGGACCGGTGCCCTACCCTTTTGAGTGCCACTCATATATTTGACTTTTTTTTTTTTTTTTTTGAGACGGAGCCTCAAGCTATCCCCCTGGGTAGAGTGCCATGGCATCACACTCACAGCAACCTCCAACTCCTGGGCTCAAGCGAGTCTCCTGCCTCAGCCTCTCAAGTAGCTGGGACTACAGGCTCCCGCCACAATGCCCGGCCATTTTTTGATTGCAGCCATCATTGTTGTTTGGCGGGCCCGGGCTGGGGATTCGAACCTGCCACCTTAGGTGTATGTGGCTGGCGCCTTAGCCGCTTGAGCCACAGGCGCTGAGCCCATATATTTGACTTTAAAGAGACTTCCCAGTTGTTTTCTAAAGTGGCTGGATACAGTTTGTGCACTAGAATTAATCTAACTGTAGGAGATTTCTGGTTGTTTCTTGTCTTTCCTGGCTCTAGTATTTAGTCATTTAATTTAAGTCATTCTAGTAGGTGTGTAGTAGTATATACCTTATGGCTTTAACTTGCGTTGCTCTAGTGACTAATGATGTTGAACATTTTTCAAGTGCTCATTAGCATCTATGTATCTTCTTGGGTGACAGATCTTTTCAATTTTTTTCTCCACTTAAAATATGGAATTGCTTTCCTTTTAATTAGTTATTATTAATTGTTCACCTAATGAGTTTAGCTTTCATTGGTGATCTATTATTTTAGATCTATTATTTTATTAAGGGTTGTGAATGGTGATTTTATATTTATATAATTCTTTATTATTTTTATTGTTTGGAATTATTCTATAAAGAAGAATGCTTCTTTATTATTTCATTACCCCAAAGTATAGTTCATATCAGAAACATAGGGAAGAAAATACTTGGTTATTTCCCATTTATCAATTTTCACAAAATAGAATAATGTCCTAGCAACTTTGAAAGGTGACCAGTGAGTTTTTGGGTTTTTTTGAGTCATTAGATTTTGTTAAATTGAATGTGTTTCAGTCTCTTATAATTTTATTCTTTTGGATGTTCAGATTTTCCCATTTTTGGCTGGGGAGAACCCTTTTAAAGTGACTTCTTAGACTTTTGACAAAACCTGAGTAGCTTTTGTTTTCTAGCACAAGAAGATATTCCAGGTTCATGTTGTATAAGGTGACCAGATTTTAACATTGGTAAAGCGGGACACCATTGACTGGGGGTGGGGCTTCTTAATTAAAAATTTGGTCTATATGGAGCAACAAAAATTTTTATAGAATGCAAAAATAGTATTATAATATATATTTTAAAATTTCAACATAAGTACAATTTACAAATATAATACATTAAAAATTATGTATAGTATTATTTTATTCTTTGGCATATTTCTCATTTGAGTGAATTTTTTAGTAGATTGCTGTCGTTATTTAAAAGGTCATGAAATTTTTCACAAGAATTTGTTAAATTATATTTCACACATAAAATGGCTTTCAAAGTCTCAACAGTTAATTGGATTTTTCTGATGTCCACACTTTATTTACCATAGAAAAAAATGCGTTCAGTCGCAGCATTAGTTCCTGGTAAGGACAGCACGTATCCCACAATTTTTAGTGCATTATTGTATGGAACATGGTTTGTTTCAAAATGATGAAATATTTCTAACCATTTGTTCTCTACTGTGATTTTTGCTGATGCCCAAGATTTAACCTTTTCCTTATAAATATATATTTTTAATAATGATACCTTGTAAGTCATAAGTGTCACTTTCAAGGCCAGAGCTAGACTTTTTGCCACCACTATAAAATATAAATAATACAAGTACTGTCTGCTAAATTCATGAAATAAATAAATAAATTACTTACCTAGATTATCTGAATAGCTGATTTGTTAACATCACTTGTTTAACTAGCACTAGCATGCAGTACGATGTGTATCGCCTGAGAGACAGTTACAAAATGTTTTTGTGGTTGCCAATGCCAAAAAATGCCCTTGTTCATTAAGTCCAAACAATGGTGGTTGAATTCTAACAACTGATCAACAATGCAAACTTAGATAAGCAGTTCTCAACAATTATTTGTTATTACTAAAGTTTACCATTATAAAATTAACAAAAATAATATAAAACTCATATCCTGGTGAGATAGCCACATGGCAGCCAAAAACCGTCTATTCCCTTCCTGTTCTCCTGCCGTTCCCTAGCTTGTCATGCATTTTTTCCAAAAATTGGGACTTTTTAAAAACGCTGTGGGTCGTGGGACAAATTGTTAAAGTCGGGACTGTCCCACCAAAAGCTATTGGAACAGCAAATCGGACTGTCCTGCCAATTTATTGTACATTTCCTGCTCCAGATGTGAAATTGAACATTTCTTCAAGAAGCCTAGTTCTTTTTATTGGGAAATAGTGTGTGGGGGATACAGTCTACATACTAGAATTATTATTGGTAAAAAATTTTTTTATTGTCAATACAGCTAGGAAATAGGTATTTTCTAGGAAGAGAAAAACATATCATAAATATAAGAAGATCATACTGATATTTCTCATTCAAATACAGGATTATAGGTTTTAATTTAAATTTTTGATTTTATAGTTTTTTTTGTTATGTTGAAAATCTTGTTCCCTAATAACATGAATATAATGATTTATTTACCTGCTTTATCCTAATGTGTGTATAAAGAGGTCTGATAATTAAGTCTGTGAACTTTCCACCGTGTGCTTATGTTGGCAGCCCTGTATAAGCAACTTGGCAAAGTTTCATAACCTTGGTACATCAGTGTCTCACAGCTATGTTTGTGTTGATGTGTGGGCAGTGTCTTGTGGAGTGGCATTCATTAATGTTGTTGCATTTTGTTGTGCACTCTTGAGAGAATGTCAGAGCTTAACATTTGTAAATCTCTTGTAAAACTTGGCAAGAGTGGAAGTGAAATCAAGGACATGTTAGTTCAAGTTTATGGGGTCAGGCCATGAAGAAAACAACAGGGTACAAATGGGTAAATGTTTCCTGAGGGGAGAGAAAGCATCACTGATGAAGAGCAGTCAAGACAGCCAGGAATGAGCAGAACTGATGAAAACATGGCAAAAATGTGTTGAATTGTGTGTCTAAACCATCAGCTGACTGTGAGACGTATAGCAAACCAGGTAAACGTTGCTAGAGAAACAGAAGAGTCTTAACTGAAAATTTTGGCCAACAACTCATGGGTGGCTCTCTCATCATGGCAATGCTCACACCGCAATGGCTGTGAGGGAGTTTTTAGCAGGTAAACAAATAACTGTATTGAAACAGCCCCCCCCCCCCGCCCCAACCCCATTCACCCGATCTGCCCCCCAATGACTTTTTTCTTTACCCAAAGATAAAGGAAAGATTGAAAGGAAGACATTTTGATGACATTCAGGATATCAAGGGTAGAACAACAGCTTTGGTAGGCCTTCCAGAAAAAGAGTTCCAAACTTGCTTTGAAGGGTGGGATAGGTGCTGGAATCAGTGCACAGCTTCCTAAGGGGAGTGGATTGGAGGTGACCATAGTGATATTCAGCAATGAAGTGTGTAGTGCTTTTTCTAGGATGAGTTCACGAACTTAATTATCAGACCCTGTATATATGTGTATGAGTGTATACACACAAATGTGTGTACACACACGCCATATAAATCATAAGAATACTAAATTTAAGTTTAAGATTATTTTGATATCTTTATATCCTTCAGGATATCCCTCTAGGGATGAAAGTCACTTGAAATGCTTCAATTTTGTGTGGTTATGAATCTACCTTAAAGCATAGCTGAAGTTTATTTTCTCTGGTTTGCTTTTGATATTTTGGGATTGATGGATGAGTTAATTTCTTTTTAATTATGTGAAACATTTGTGTGGTTACCAAGTAAAAACTGAAAACTGGGCACATTCAGAGAAGTCTACCATTCTTCTTTGTCTCTATTTTTCCTTCCTTCTAATGACAACATTTAAATTTGTTTTCCATTTGTATTTCATGGTTTCTTTTTGAAAATATAAGCAAAAACATAAATGTATTTGCAGTATGCTTTTCTTATGTAAAGGTGGCATATTGTGAACACGGATCTGCATTTTGCTTTTTATTTTTGAGACAGAGTCTCACTTTCTTGCCCCTTGTCACAGCTCACGGCAACCTCAAACTTTTTGGGCTCAAGTGATCCTCTTGCCTCAGCTTCCTAAGTAGCTGGGACTACAGGTGCCAGCCACAACACGTGGCTATTTTTTAGACTGGGTCTCACTCTTCCTCAGGTTGGTTTTTAACTGGTGAGCTCAAGAAATCCATCTGCCTCGGCCTCCCAGAGTGCTGGCATTACAGTTGTGAGCCACTGATTCTGGCTCTGCATTTTGCTTTTTTCACTTAACAGTGTAACCTGGAGACCACTCCACAGAAGAATATAGAAAGAACTTTATTCCTTCCTACAGCTGCGTAGTACTCATTTATGTGTTTACACCTTAGTTTTCTCCTTCCCTCTCTCCCTGCCTTCTTCCTTCCTTCCTTCTTTGATCCCTTATTATGAAAGATGAGTGAAAATTAGTGTTTATACCTTTTTTTATCCCTATTGCTGTGTAATTCTGCTAGTCTGTTTACCATGTCTCTAAATATGTTCTTAATCTATGTGTATTCGATGCTTTTAACGTTACTCATGTTTTATTTTTTTGCTTTCATTTGTTCCTTAAGTTCTTACAACTTGGTTTTTATTCCTTTCTGCTATCTTACTATCTTTTTTGAATTTTGTAACTCTTTTTTAAGTTCTTTGTACTAGAGATAACTTATTGTATTCATATGTATCTGTTTGTGTATATATATATATGACCCCATGTACAACTTTTGAGCTCTTCTGCTAGTTACATCATTAATTCTTGTTCCTCATATGAATTTCTTAATTTCTTAGGTTCTTTTCTCTTTTTATTTTTTTGGAGTTTACATGTTAGTTCCCACTACTGATCTTTGCGTGCCAGTAGCCACTTAAAAAAGAGTTATTCGGCTCGGCGCCTATAGCTCAACCGGCTAAGGCGCCAGCCACGTACACCTAAGGTGGCAGGTTCGAATCCCCAGCCCGGACCCGCCAAACAACAATGACGGCTGCAACCAAAAAATAGCCGGGCGTTGTGGCAGGCGCCTGTGGTCCCAGCTACTTGGGAGGCGGAGGCAGGAGACTTGCTTGAGCCCAGGAGTTGGAGGTCGCTGTGAGCTGTAATGCCATGGCACTCTACCCAGGGGGACAGCTTGAGGCTCTGTCTCAAAAAAAAAAAAAGAGTTATTCAATGAAGTCTGAATTTCATTGTCTCAACACTGGGAAATAATTGAGATTTTAAATTAGGGGATTATTTTAACATTATTTTATATTAGAGATATCCACCTCAGAAATGGTTCAGAGGATAAATTAGAGGAGTGAAAAACTGGATGGAGGGACTAGTCTGTAAAGTCTAGCAGACTAATGAAGGCCTGAACTGAGGAAAGGGTAGTGGGAATGGAGAGAAATGGCCAATATGAAAACAGTACAGGAGGTGGGAGCAATGGGACTTTTTCACTGATCTGATATGAAGAGAAAGGCAGAGTGAAAGAGAATATTTACCTTGGTTAAGGCAATCTTTTGGATTCATTATTTTATTCACTTATAATTTTTGTAGTTTTCCATTTGGTTGGATGCGTGAGGAAGTAAGTTTGATTTTGGTTGTTATGTTTAGACTAAGCAAATATTTTAATTTGGTTTGAGTCTTCTCATAAAGAATCCATAAATCCCATCATTTTGGGTTGGGGAGGAGTTCAATGTGATCATTTTTCAAAGAACGTCAATAAGATGACTATCCAAAGGTTTAATAGAGAGAGCTTCAGACACTCCAAGATGATGTTCAAGTTGCTGGGTGGAGTGCCCAGCTATATGGTAATGTCATTAACATAGATCAGAACTGCAACCAAGTCTTAGGGGGAAAGATATGTGTTCAGTTTTGCGGTGCCTTGTGAGATGGCCCAGTAGGCAATGGATTTGGGGGCTCTAAAGCTTATGAGACTGAGGTGCGAACTGTAAATAGTTTTGTGAAACAGAGGCTACAGGGAGAATTGAAAATCTCAGGTGAGATTGCTGTGAGAGAGCAATTTAATGGAACAGGATATAAGGGATAAAACCTGGAGTAAGACCCTGATCAAAAGGAGAGAGTAGACGGGAGAAAATGGTTAGAAGTGTAGGGGAGAAGCGTTTAGAGTGGTGTTTAGAAGCCACGGGAGAAAAGTCTTCTCTTTCCTAAAGAAAGGATACTTAGCACTGAGATAAGAAACTCTTATTAAAATAGGGTTAAAAGGTATATCCCCAGAGTTCCTGGAGAAACTTTTAAAAAGTAATGATAAATTGCGGACTCGGATTGTTAAATTTAAAGATTCTAGCACAGACTTTTAAAAACTCTCTTCAAGGAGTGTGAAAGAATGAAAACCTAGGAGACGGAAAAGTTGAAATTCTCAAAATAGTTACATACATACTATTTGTTTTCCCAAGTGTATTTATTGATCTATAAGAAAAGAATATTTTAAGGACTCCGGTTTCATTTTCTTTATTCAGGTAAGCAGGCTTTTATTTATATCTAGCTAAACAGAGAACAAAAAAGAAATGGGAATTTTTTAGTTTCAAATTCAGGTCAACAAGAATTCTACTTCCTTCACCATTCTCTCTTTGTTCTCTGCCTTTCAAAAAATACCAGGCCTTAGGGGAATTCATATACATTGGAGCTGTCTGATAATATTATGGAATGGGATGGACCCACAGGCTCACTGGACTTGCATCAACAAAAGCCACTGTCATTTTCCAAGTGTATGTGAAGGGTATGTTACTTCTGCCCTGGCTGGTTAAACTTGATGCCTTATAGCTGAAGGTTAGTCTTATTCTGGGTGATTCAACGAAAACTTTATAGTTGTTTCACTTATTTGATTACCTTCTTTGATTTTGATTTGACTAATTTAGGGCTTTGGCTTTGAAAAATAGGTAGGTTACCTTCATCCTGGCTTATATGAGATAGAATGTCATAGCTTTTTGGTTTTGGCATAATTTTCATATGGTACAAAATGTCCTTATGTTGAAAGGTATTGCTGCACAGAGTAACCATGGGGGCATTTCTGTCCCTTTTCTGAAGCTACAATTTTGAAAAAGTGTGCCAATTTAGTAAACACAGGGTGAGTTTTAGTGTGAACTGGCATTTCATAAAATAACTGAAAGATGTGGGGAGGGGCAATGAGATAACAAGGTAGGCTTTGGAAATTCTTATATACAATGTTACATTCCTTTCAGTTAATTGAATTATAGCTTTTGGTTCTCTTTTTTAAAGAAGGATATTAGACTTGACCAGTCATTCATGATCAGAGGGACGTAATATAAGACCTAAATATAAGTAGAATCTTTTGTCTTCCTTTGTTTTATTTCACATTGGTTAAGGCCATCTTTGGGATTTATTATTTTATTATATTTATTTATCATTTTTGTAGTTTTCTTTCTGGTTGTATGTGTGAGGAAATAAGTTTAATTTTGGTTGGTATGGCTAGAGGAGGCAAATGTTTTAATTTGGTTGGAATCTAGGGTGAACAGATTTTAACATTGGTAAAGCGGGACAACATGGTGGGGGGGACAGCGGGGGCGGGACCTGACAACAATGCAAACTTTGATAAGCAGTTATTGATAATCACTTCTCAACAATTATTTGTTATTATTACAGTTTAATATTATAAAATTAACAAAAATAATACAAAACTCATATCCTGGCTAAATAGCCACATGGCAGCTGAAATCCATATATTCCTTTCCTGTTCTCCTGCCTGTTCATGCATTCTTTCCAAAAATTGGGACTTTTTAAAAATGCCACGGACATGGGACAAATTGTTAAAAAGTGGGACTGTCCCGCCAAAAGCGGGACATCTGGTCACCCTATTTGAGTCTTATAAAGAATCCATAAATCCCATCGTTTTATACGTGGGAGTTCAATTTGGTCATTTTTTGAAGAACATCCTTAAGATGGCTATCGAAAAGTTGAATAAAGAGAGCTTCAGTTGCTCCAAGAAACTTTTTAAAGTTTGAATTACAGCATGCTAATGATGCTTACCTTTTATTCTAAAATGTAACATTGTTTTGTGATGTTGAAATGTAGAGGTCTTGGAAGCTCAGGAAATAAAAAGTACCAACCAACTCTTGGGGATCTCAACATACAGTGCATTTAAGAATTCTAGCCAAACCCTGGAGCACACCTTTTATGTACCACACTGGAATTGATTTCAAATAACTCAAGCTCCTTTACGAGGCCGTTGTGCATTGGGAATGTGTTTGTTGTTGTTTTTGTAAGGAGTACTTCAGACGCGTTGCATTTCTAATTGGCACACATGTAGGAAATATGCCTTATTGATTTTGAAGTGATTTTGAAGCCAAGAGTGCCAATAAAGTGAAACGCCAGAGGGAAGCTTTGTTTTAAAGTCTTTTGTTACGGGAACAAAGAGTGAAAGCACTCTTGAATAATAATTATGAGCCCCATAGATGAAAGGGACGTTTAACCTAAATGTAGACAAATAGATTCTGTTCTTTTGCTGAAAAAGGGATAACAGTATCACCTAACATTTTTTTGAGCTCTGGCGAGGTACCAGAGATATGGGCTAAAAGTTATGGGTTTTATATGGATTTTCTTATTTATTCTTTAAGATCTCTTTGAGGAGGGTAATCTTATGGTTCTCATTTTACAAATTAGGAGACTGATGTTCAGGAAGGATCAATAATTTGTCTCAAGTCATCAGCAAGCAGGGAGCAGAGCCTGGATTCTCATCCAGGTAGTCCAGTTTCAGAGCCAATGTTATTAATCAGTGTGATCCAGTATTGGTGGAAGGTAGGGGAGTCTGAGTCCTGTAGTGACAGTGGGAGTTTCCAGGGCTGGGGAAGGGGGATATGTCACGTGGGTTGCTGTATATTGTCCTGCTGAGGTAGAAATTAGCTATTTCTCTGCTGGACAAACGTGGGTCTTTCAGATAACTCTTATTTTTCTAATTAAAAGCAAATTTCAATTCTGCAGTCCTCTTCTGAATACCATTGCTCATATTTCGATTCACTTGCAATCATCCTTAGACTCAAACTTAATTCTTTTTAGTCTCCTTGTTCCCTTGGTGGTCTAGCTCCATTCACTTTTATGCTGACAACTCCAAAATTTATATTTCATTTTAGATTTCTCTTTCAAATGCTTGTTTCATATATTTAAGTGCCTGCTTAACATCTTCACTTGGATGTATAATATACATCTGAAGTTTATCGTGTCCTTAACCGGTCTCTTCATCTTCCCAGTCCTCCTGCAGGCATCCAAACCTCAGTTAACAGCAACTCTATCCTTCCAGCTGCTCTAGGGGTGGGGAACCTTTTCATGTTGGAAGGCTGCATTAATTTAGCTGTAATCAAATAAGGCCACATTCAAGAAACTTCAACTAGATATGTGTAAAAATGTACGTTTTGTAAAAACATAACTACTATGCACATAACGATTTCGAACAATTAAAACGTTTTAAAACTTTTAAAGTTAGCAGATCTTGTAATGACTTTGATTTGTCTGCTTTTTCCTGGAAAGCATTTGAATATTTGGTTGCATCACGGAGGTCTGCAGTTTATTTTTATCCTCTAGATGAGTATCCATCATTTGTGACCTTACAGGTGTCTTGATGTGGGTTAGGGAGGAGAATGTGGACAAGTATCAGTAAGTGGTTGAAAAGCGAGAAAGCATTTTTTGGGTATTGTTGCAACCACATAAATGATCATGGGAGACACGGATTAACAGTACATGCTGCAAGAGGTTTGGCTAACCATAGGTGCAGGATAGCACTGAGCACTTCTCACAGAGTCCTTTTGTTGAGAAGATACATAATAGGTAGAAAGATTACTAAGCAAAGACATGCAGGGGCTAGATACTCAGGGAAATGATCTCATAGGTGCCCACAGAGTATGTACTCAAGGAAATGATCTTCAAGGATGGTAAGGGAATGATCTTCAAAATACTAAATGTGATTTTTCTCCACTAATCCTTTAAGGAACTGTCATAAAATGCTTAATGTTTAACAATAGCCTTACTACTACAGGATTGATCTTTGCTCCTCCAGGATTACGGAATTACTTGGTGGCTCGCCTTCCAAGTCACAACAGATTTCCAGGCTTGCCAGGAGAATGTCTTGTTCTCAGTAATTCCTCAGATGAGTTATGATATTGGTGACTGTTGTAGTAAGTATGATGTTTTATCCTCTATAGGGTGTGTTACCGAAGGTGTGGGTATTTTGCTGCATTTTTCCACATTTCAGTTGGATCTTTCTTAGCATCAAACTGATGTTTAAAATGTCTTCTAGTGAGAGCTCGATCCATCCCATCTGTAGGTATTTACGTGCTTTGGTGGTATCTTTTTTTTTTTTTTTTTTTTTGAGACAGAGTTTTACTATGTTGCCTTCAGTAGAATGCTGTGGCGTCACAGCTCACAGCAACCTCAAACCCTTGGACTTAAGCAGTTCTCTTACCTTTGCCTCCCAAGTAGCTGGGACTACAGGCACTCACCACAACGCCTGGCTATTTTTTTGTTGCTGTTGTTTAGCTGGCCCGGGCTAGGTTTGAACCCACCACCCTCGGTGTTATGTGTCTGGCGCCCTAACCACGGTGCCATGGGCACCGAGCTGCTTTGGTGGTATCAACTAGGTGAGGCTGAAATGCTGATTTGAGGGTTATGTCATGATTCTCAAAGTCAGTGAATTTTTCATTGTATTCTCCAATTAATAGATCTATAACAGGGGTGTATTCTTTTTTTTTTTTTTTTTTTGAGACAGAGCCTCAAACTGTCCCCCTGGGTGGAATGCTATGACATCACAGCTCACAGCAACCTCTAACTCCTGGGCTCAAGTGAGTCTCCTGCCTCAGCCTCCCAAGTAGCTGGGACCACAGGCACTAGGCACAACGCCCGGCTATTTTTTGGTTGCAGCCATCATTGTTACTTGGTGGGCCCGGGTTGGATTCGAACCTGCCACCTTAGGTGTATGTGGCTGGTGCCTTAGCCATTTGAGCCACAGGCGCTGAGCCAACAGGGGTGTATTCTTTGAATGATTCACATTTATCATCCTACTCATCAATGGTCTTTCCTAACTGGGGAAAATGTTCATCTGAAACCCCTTTGAAGAAGAAGTGGTTTGAGGAAAGATAGCTTTTTAAAAAGGGCTTGGATTTTTTTTTTCCTTTTTGCCATGTATCATATATAGACTTAGTTTTGCCTTGCAAAAGAATATTCAAGTCATTTTGATTTGAAATGATATCACACAGAAGTACTGCATTTCTAAAACTCTTCTTTCAATATTTCACATTGCTGATTCTGTTCTTCATAAAATTTAATTATCTGTTCTTGCAGAGATAAAATTTTGCCTCACATTGGTTCCTGTGATAGTCAATGCATATGGGCAAATCCACACTGAATATTTCATCTTTCAACTTTAGCATCTTAAAACTGACCATGCTATTTGCATTTGGAGGAATATAGTTAACAATACTTATAACTTGTTGCAAAGTGTCACTTAGAATAGTAACTTTAGCCCAGAGATTTTGCTGATTCAAGATACAATGAAAGGAAATGAGAGCATCTGGATTTGTTAATACTTCTAAAAATACTTTTATTTTTATTTTTTATTTCAGAATATTATGGGGGTATAGATGTTTTCATTGCACGGATTACTTTTGTGTAGTGTTTGGGTCAAAGTTGTAAGTGTGCCGTCCACCTAGGAAGGATCCTAATAAGCTCAATCATAAATGAAACAGAAGATTACAACTGATACAACAGAAATACCAAACATCATCTCTGAATACTACAAAAACCTTTATGCATGGACACTGGAAAATGTTGAGGAAATGGACAAGTTCTTGGAAACACACAAATTCCTAAGCTCAATCAGGAATAAGTAGAACTTCTAAATAGACCAATATCAAGTAATGAAATTGAAGGAGTAATAAAAAAACTTTCAATAAAGAAAGTCCCGGACCAGATGGATTCACAGCTGAATTTTCCAAGCTTTATGAAGAGCAACTGGTACCTATACTGCAGAAATTATTTCATAACATCAGGAAGGAAGGAATCCTCCCTAACTTGTTCTATGAAGCCAGTATCGCCTTGATACCCAAACCAGGAAAGTACACAACAAAAAAGGACAATTATAGACCAATGTCCTTTATGAACATAGATGCAAAAATTTTATTAGGTAAGACAAGGTTCAACAATGTAAAAAAGTATATAGTGAAAGCAAGTCTCTCTCTCATCCCTGTCTTCAGCTGTCTAATTTCGCTCTCGGAGGCAATTACTCTAGTTGTTTACTTATATAGTTCCAGCGATATCATATATGTATAGTACCATATATAGGTATTTACATATTTAATACAAATTGTAACAGCCTTACTTTTCCACTTAAATTCATATCATCTGGCTCCTACAGGGGATCTATTCCTTCCTTATTCTGTCTTTTTCTTTCTCTCAGACTTTGGATTCCCCTTTCCTTAACCTTTGCACGTCTTCACCCAGGCCTCACAAATGAGAAGTGTTTTAGCTTTGCCAACATTATTTTGCCTAGTTTCTGCCTTTCTCTTTGATTTCTCTGTAGTCATGCCTTCCTCTTCTCATCTTTGATCCATCTCCTTTTCAAATCTGTGCTCCCTACACAGATACACCCAGGTTTGGGGTTGGTCACGTTGTTCAGCAATTATTTATGGAGCACTTAAACACACCAGCCACAAAATCATAGATTCTGGTGAATGAACAAGTAGCAAAGCCTAGGCCCTTCTGTCTTCATTTTTAATTTATCACATTTCTTTTATGTCCTATATAGTCTATTAGGATCGTACTTGTTATTAATCTGAAATCGTTGAAATATACTTTTATTTTTTTATTTGTTTTGCTGTTTTTGGCCAGGGCTGGGCTTGAACCTGCCACCCCTGGTATTTAGGACTGGCATCCTACTCCTTGAGCCACAGGCGCCACCTGAAATATGCTTTTTTAAAGCCCAGGATACATGACTTACGTTGTCTTATTTAGGATTCTTACCTTCACAATAAAACAATCACTTTCTCCATACCTCTGGGCGACAGCTGCCCCTACTCTCTATCCTCATGCTTTGGGGGCCAAACTGATGACCCTTACTTTCAGGGTCATTTTGAAAGTGCATTTCTCAGGTAAAAACATTGGAAGATGGAACCTATTTCCGCTGCCCGTTACCTTTTGCAGGCCTGCGTTTGTACCTTCTCTCTACTCGCTACACAGGTTATGGATGGCCCTGACCAAATCATCTAGCACTCCATGTCACCAAGTTCTTCCCTTTTGGTCAAATTTGATTTTTTCATTGTTTCTTCAGTCTTCTGAGATAGACAGCTATCCAAGAGGCAGGATAAAAAGTCATCAGTTTTCCAGTTTTAGGAGAAGACTTCTTGAAATTTTCAGAATGTACCATCTGTTATTGTAACAGCTTTTTAAATCTGGACCAGGAAAGTTTTTGATCTAATAAACTCCCACACCAATATCACTTCTCTTCACCTCTCTTTTCCCATCCAAATGCTCTCTGCTATTATTCTTTCCTGAAGTTTATGAATTTCCCTGCGAGCGTGTATATCACTACATGTACATTTCCTTACCCCTTTTATAAAACTTATTTGTGAAAATTCAGCATTCCATTCATGAAAAAATAAGTAAATAAAAATGTTAAGTACTCAATAAATATACAAAACGTTCATCACTTATTAATATTTACACAGTATATGAGATTGTATTTAATTTGTGTTTTCCCAGTTACCTATATTTATTTTATTTATTTATTTATTTATTTATTTTACCTATATTTGTTATTATTGACCTTCTCCCATGTTATTTTTTCCTGGTAATTAATACACATCATCTCTATTAATATATTTCCCTCTATGCCCTAATTATTGTCATAACATTAGCACATACACACATGTATACACGAGGTCGGTTAAGTTTACGAACTGATCTTAGAAAAAAGTACTACATACCTCATTGCTGAATATCACTACGGTCATGTCACGAAACTGTTCACTGATGCCAGAACCTATTCTACCCTGCAAAGCAGTTTTGGAACTCTTTTTCTGGAATGGCCATCAGAGCTGTTGTACAAGGTCTGACCATTAAGTTCACTTTCACTATATACATTTTTACATTGTTGAACCTTGCATTACGTAATAAAATTTTCAGTTAATGAAAAAAGAATCAAAAGTCTAGATGATGAAAATAAATAAGATAGCTCCTCGTCTCTTTAGATTAGTTGAAGCAAATCTGTATACCCTGAAGAAGTATATCCCCAATTCTAAAGTTATCTACAGATTTTTGTGATTTATAGAACCTCTCTTGGGAGTCACTGAAAAAATGACACACCTGCCTGAAAGAAGGGTGTTCTACACTGAATGTTTGTGTCCTGTGTCCTCAAATCCACGTGTTGAAATTCTAGTCCCCAAGGTGATGGTATTAGTATGGTGAGTGTTTTGGGAGATACCCGGGTCATGAGAGTGAAGCCCTCACGAATGGGATTAGCGCCTTTCTAAGGAGAGGTGACATACTCTGCTCTCTGCCATGAGAGCGCACTGCAAGGAGGCAGCTGATTGCAAACAAGAAAGCAGGTCCTTGCCAGACACCAGATCTGCCACCACCTGATCTTGGACCTCCCAGCTTCCAGAACTGTGAGAAATAAATGTGTGTTCTTTAAGTCACCCAGTCTATGTTATGTATTTGTCAGAGCATCCTGAACTGACTGACAGTCAAGGAAGGGGTAAAAAGGTGGTCTCTATAATCAGACTGGGCATCTAGGTGCCAAACTGTAGTAAAACTGAACAACTAAAATGAAAATAAGTGGTGGTAATTACTAGCAGTCAATATTAATTCTCCAGCAAGAAGTCATGTCAAACTAATTTTTTAAATTGAATTTTTATTTATTTTTTTGAGACACAGTCTCACTTGTCACCCTCCACAGCTCACAGCAACCTCGAATCTTGGGTTCAAGTGATTCTATTGTCTCAGCCTCCCGTGTAGCTGGGATTATAGGCGCCTGCCACAATGCCTGCCTATTTTTAGAGATGGGGGTCTTGCTCTTGCTCAGGCTGGTCTCAAACCTGTGAGTTCAGCAATCCACCGTTACGTCAGCTTCCCAGAGTGCTAGGATTACTGGCATGAGCCACCATGCTTGGCCTTAAATTGAGTTTTTAAATAGGAAGGTGTAGAAAAGGTGTCTCTGTTGCCGTGAAACATTTGGAAAAGGCTCCCCTTGATGTATTAAAAAAAAAATTTTTTTTTTTACATATACATGTGTTTATTAGGTTTCCACTTTTTGTCTTCACAAAATTAAAAGGGCTTAAAATTAAATAACAATGACAATGTTTAAGATAAGGACTAGAAACAAAAACCTCGTTAAGAACGAACGAAGATAGATACATTCAGAAAAGAAATCAGATGATTGCTGCATTGAAATATTAAACAATAATAATAATAATGCAAAGAAAGTAACATTCACATTGTTAAATAAGAGTATGTCTATTATAGAATGCTTTGACTCTGAGGTTTGATGTATTTTTTTGATAAAATTTTTTTAAAAAGTGGACCATTTCACATAAAAGTGATTAATAGCTGGTTGAAAATTGTATCTAAATTTTTATTGATCATTACATATACAGAAAGAGATTTGTAATGGTATCAAGACTAGGTTTCATGTCTGGCCCTCACCCATTCAATGACTTCATTAGGAACTATAGAATTCATACTGAAAAAAATTCATGGAAAACAGGGACCTGGGAGGCAATGTTAATGTGTTGGGTTCTCCAAAATCAGTTTTTGACTGGTAGGAATAAAAGACCAGATTCTATAAGAGGAGATATTAGGAGGACAGAATAAAGTTCTGTATTTAGGGGCAAATAAAAATTATTTTTCCTAATACAGAGTGGCCATAAAGTCTGTGGGCAATTTAAAATTGCACACTATTTTAAATAATTGTACATCAACTTTATGGCTACCCTGCATATGACGGGGAGACGTGGGTTTGCAGTCATACTTGAAATAAAAGACTTGAACAGTTTAGTTGGAAAGTTAAGTTTAAAGACTAAGTATGATGACTGTGTGGAATTTAATAATATTAAAGGAGAATTGGTCATCACACCTTACAAACAAATTATGTTAACAAAAGTTAATTTTAAAAAATTTTAGGTCATTGTGAAGGTACAAACAACCAGGTCACCATATTTGAATTTGTAGTTGTGTCCCACACCCCAAACATATGCAATACATTGCAACATTGTGCTCTTTAAGTTGGAGCACACCAACCCCCCTCCTCTCTTCTCCCTCTTCTCTCATTTCTCCTCCCCCAACTTGAATAGAATTAAGTTTTTCACCTGTGTGGGTGTGTATTATTAGATCATCACTGGCTTCATAATAAAAGTGAAGACTTGGATATTTGCTTATCCATTCTTGTGATACTTTATTAAAAAGAATGTGTTTCAACTCCATCCAGATTAATACCAAGGATGTAAAGTCACCATCTTTTCTTATGGCTGAATAGTACTCCATGGTATACGTATAAGACAGCTTGTTGATCCATTCCTGAGTTGGTGGGCATTTAGGTTGCTTCCACATCATGGTGATTGTAAATTGAGCTGTGATAAACAATCTTGTGCAAATGTCTTTATGATAAAATGTTTTTTTTCCTTCTGGATGGATGCGTAGTAGTGGGATTGCAGGGTCAAATGGGAGGTCTAATTTGAGTTCTTTAAAGATTCTCCACACTTCTTTCCATAGAGGCTGCATTAGTTTGCAGTCCCACCCACAGTGTGAAAGTGTTCCTCTCTCTTCATACCCATACTGGCATCTGAAACTCTGGGCCTTTGTGATGTGGACTATTCTCACTGGGGTTAGGTGGTATCTCAGGGTGGTTTTGATTTGCATTTCTCTGATAACTAGGGATGATGAGCACTTTTTCATATGTTTGCTAGCCATTCGTCTGTCTTCCTCAGAGAAGGTTCTATTCATGTCTTTTGCACAGTGACAGACAGATAGGATTGTTAGCTCTTTTTTGTTGTTGCTTAATTTGAGTTCTCTGTAGATTCTAGTTATCAATCATTGTCAGATTTGTAACATGCAAATATCTTTTCCCATTCTGAAGGTTGTCTGTTTGCTTTAATTGTTGGGTCCTTAGCTGTGCAAAAGTTTTCAGTTTATAAATCCCATTTGTTTATTTTTATTGTTGCGATTGCCACTGAATTCTTCTTCATAAAATCTTTCCCTAGGTCAACATCCTTAAGACTTTGTCTCATACTTTCTTCTAGGATTTTTATCATTTCATATCTTAGATTTAAATCTTTTATCCATCTCGTGTCAATTTTCATAAGTGGTGAAAGGTGTGGGTCTGATTTCAGTCTTTTACCTGTGGTTATCGGCAGCATTTATTGAATAGTTATCCCAGCAGCATTTATTGAATAGGGCTTCTTCTCCCCAGCATATGCTTTTGTTTGGTTTATCAAAGACCACATGGCTACAAATCCATAAATGTAATGGCTACAAGAGACTGGTTTCATCTTTGGTTTTCTATTCAGTTCCATATGTCTATGCCGCTTTTTTTGTGCTAATACCATGCTGTTTTGATCATGTGGACTTGTCATATGACATAATGTCTGGTATAGTGATGCCTCTGGTATTGTTTTATTACTAAGAATTAGCTTGACTATACAGGGTTTTTTCTGGTTCCATACAAAATGAAGACAACTTTTTCCAGTATGTTGGTATTTTAATGGGAATTGCACTTAATCTGTAGATTGCTTTGGGTTGTATAGACATTTTCACAATGTTGATTCTTCCCAAGCAAGAGCATGGTATGTTCTTCCATTTATTAATGTCTTCTGCTATTTCTTTTCTTAGGGTTACATAATTCTTTTTTGTAGAGGTCCTTCATCTCTCTTTTTAGGTATCTTCCTAGGTATTTCATTTTCTGTGAAGCTACTATGAAGGGAATTATATTTTTGAAGGGAATTATGTTTTTGATTAGCTTCTTGACTTGGCTGTTATTGATACATACAAAGGCTCCTGATTTGTGGACATTGATTTTATGCCCTGAGACTTTACTATATTTGTTGATCACTTCCAGGAGCCTTGTAGTTGGGTCTCTCATCTAAGTATAAGATGATATCGTAGGCAAAGAGGGAATGTTTGACCTCCTCTGCCCCCATTTTCTGCTCCCATTTGGATGCCTTTATATCCTTCTCTGGCCTGATTGTATTGGCTAGAACTTATAGCACTATGTTGAATAGTAGTGGTGATAGAGGACATCTTTGTATGGCTCCTGTTCTAAATGGCAAAGCTTTCAGTTTTATTCCATTCAGTGTGATATTAACTGTGGGTTTGTTGTAGATGGCGTCAGTTAGTTTAAGAAATGCACCACCTATGCCCATATTCTTAAAGTGTTCTTATTAGAAAAGGATGCTGAATTTTATCAAATGCTTTTTCTGCATCTATTGAGAGGATCATATGGTTTTTGTTTTTGCTTCTATTGATATGGTGAATTACATTTATGGATTTGCATGTGTTTAATGAAACTTGCATCCCTGGGATGAAGCCTAATTGATTGTGATGTATGATTTTTTTTTAATGTGTAGCTTTAATCTATTGGCTAAGATTTTATTGAGTGTTTTTGCATCAATATTCATTAGTGAAAGGGGTCTGTAGTTCTCCTTTTTAGTTGAGTCCTTTCCTGGTTTTGATATCAGGGTGATGTTTGTCATAGAATGTGTTAGGGAAGGTTTCTTCCTTCTCAATGTTTTAGAATAGATTCTGGAGTATAGGTCCAAGCTCATCTTTGAAGGATTGATAGAATTCTGGTGTGAAGTCATCTGGTCCAATTTTTTGTTGGAAGATTTTTGTTTCTTCACTCTCTGTGCTTGATATTGGTCTGTGCGAGGTATCTATTTCTTCCAGGTTAAGTCTAGGGAAATGGTATGATTCAAAGTTATTGGTCTATTTCTTCCACATTGTTAAATTTCTACGCATAGAGTTTCTTGTAGTAGTCAGAGATAATCTCTTGTATCTCTATGGTATCTGTTGTTATTTCTGCTTTTCATTCCTGATTGAGGTTATTAGAGATTTTATTTTTCTGTTTCTAGTTAATCTGGCCAAAGGTTTATCAATTTTATTATTTTTTTAAGAACCAATTTCTCTTCTTCTTCTTCTTCTTTTTTTTAATGCAATCATGGAGTACAATGTGCTGGTTTTATTGAAGAGCCAACTTTTTGTTACATTAATTTTCTGAATGATTCTTTTGTTTTCAATTTCAACTATTTCTAATTTAATTTTGGTTATTTCTTTTCTTTTGCTGGGTTTACAATTGGGCTGCTTTTCCTTTTCCATTTCCTTAAGATAATTAATTAGATTGTTAATGTGCTTTCTTTCTGTTTTTAAGAGGTAGTCACCTAACACGAAAAATTTCCCTCTTGGAACTGCTTTTGCAGTATCCCACAAGTTTTGGTAACTTGTAGTTTCATTGTTGTTATGTTTGAGGAATTTGATAATTTCCTCCTTTATCTTCCTTAACCCAACTATCAGCATAAGGTTGTTTCATTTCCATGCCTTTATGTGAGGATGAAAATTGTTGTTAGAGTTGAATTCACTTCGATTGCCTGCTGGTCTGAGAAGATATAAGGTATAATTTCAATTTTTAAAATTTTGTTGAGGTTTGATTTGTATCCTAGGTTATGATTTGTTTTGGAGTATATTCCATGGGCTGACAAGAGGAACATAATATTCCTTAGGTTTGGAATGGTGTGTTCAGTATATGTCTATTAAGCTCATTTGTTCTAGGGTCATGTTTAAGTCCATTGTATCTTTGTTTAGTTTTTGTGTAGAGGATCTGTAGTCTCATACTATTAGGGTGTTATAGGGTATCATATTGCTCAGACCAACCAAGGTCTGTTTGATAAATCTGGGAGCATTGAAATAGGGTGTTTAAATATTTATAATTGAAATGTCCTCTTGTATTGTTCCCTTGTATGAAGTGACTATTTTTGTCTTTCTTAACTTTAGTTGCTTTAAATCCACTTGTATCTGAAAATATGATTTCCACCCCTCCTTTCTTCTGATTTTCACTTGCCTGAAATATTGTTTTCCAACTGTTAATGAACTGTCAAGGGGAGTTCACTGTTGTTTGCCACCCAGGAAGCCAATTCTGAGACAATGAGGATTGTCAAGGAAGAAAGGATTTATTTCAGAGGATGAGTCAACTGTGAGGGAGAAGCACAGGCTACCTCAAATCCTCTCCCAGATTAGCAGAGTTAAGGGGTTTTTATGGAGGTGAAAAATGAATAATGCACAGAGGGAGTGTACACCTTGTATGTTTGGGATAGAGTTCAGAGCATGCAAGCACAGTGGGGAATCATGCTAGTTAATATGTTCCATGAATAGAAAATGGTGGATAAATCCCTCCCCAGGGTGAGAATTTTAGTATTATAATGAGCTAGGGGTTAATATTGTTCATTCTTTCAGCCTTATCTTGACTTTCTCTGGACATTCTGGTAGAGTAAGGCACTGAAGTTATCTCAGGGCTGCAAGGAGGTTCTGCTGTTTCTTGGGAAAAACTCGAAGAAATTGTATCAGTGTACAGAAAATTACAAAGTTCTGTTGAGTAATTTGTACTGAGACCTCCTTGTCTCTTCTCTATTTTTTCCTAAGACTACAGTTGATAGGCTGCTAGGACTGAGATAACAAGTGCTATTTCTTCCCTGTCTAGTCAAGGCCGCTCATCTGCCTGGTTCAGTTCTAATGTGAACATTAGGAACTCCTTTTGAATATGAGGGAACTAAGACACTAGAGAATTATAAAATTTTGTTATGAAACTGGTCGCACAATCTTTTACCCTGAGTCTTGTTTTGTCTTTCATGGTTTGGTGTGTTTCTTGGAGATAACATATGGATGGCTTATGTTTTTTAACTCAATCTGCCAGCCTATGCCTCTTCATTGGGGAATTCAAAATTAACATTATGGAAAAAATTGATAAGTGTGGTAGAGTTATATTCATCTTATTTTGTGAAGGTCTGTTGCTTAGTTTTATCCTTTGCAACACTATGGAAGCTAACTTTTGTCCTTTAGTTTGTGGTTGATTTACTTTGCTAGTGGTTTATTGTGATGGTCATTGTGGAGAATAGGTCTAAGTATTTCCTGTAAAATTGGTCTTATTGTGGGGAATTTCCTCAAGTAAAAGATTTGGTTTCTCCATCAATTTTGAAGCTTAGTTTAGCAGGATACAGAATTCTGGGCTGAAAATTGTTTTGTTTGAGAATGTTAAAGGTAGATGCCCATTCTCTTTGGCTTGGAAAGTTTCAGCTGAGAAGTCTGCTCTCACCCTGATGGATCTGCCCCTATATGTCAATTGACACTCACTCCTTGCAGATTTTCTCTTTTGTCTTGACTTTGGACAGGTTCATGGCAATGTGTCTTGGTGGTGCTCCATTTGTGTTAAGATGACCTGCAGTTCCATATCTCTCTAAAAGGAGTATTTTAGAATCTTTAGTGATACTGTGGAAATTTTCACTTATGATATCCTCCAGTAGATCTTCCATTCCTTTGGGATGTTCTTCTTCCCCTTCAGGGATACCTATAATTCGTATGTTTGAACACTATGTGAAGTCCCATAATTCTCTGAAAAAATATTCTGCTTTCTCTCTCCTTTTCTGTCTCATTAACTGCCTGGGTTAGCTCAAGAGTTTTATCCTCCAGCTCTAAGTTTCTTTCTTCTCCATGGTCTAATCTACTATTGATACTTTCTACTGCATCTTTAAGTTCCTTGACTGACTCTCCCCTCCTTAAGCTCTGCCATGTCCTTTCTATATTCTTTATATCTTTGCTCCATTTGTTTGCTCAGTTTTCTACTTTCTCATGAATTCTCATTATTGTTTTTGCCATCCATATTTTAAATTCCCTTTCTGTCATTTCCATTAATTCCTTTTTTTTTTTTTTTTT
>NW_003852403.1:17743139-17751126 GCF_000181295.1 Otolemur garnettii
GTTTTTGGTCTGGGCCAGGTTTGAACCCACCACCTCCAGTATATGGGGCTGGTGCCCTATTCCTTTGAGCCACAGGTGCCTCCCTCCATTAATTCTTTATAGGTGGACTCCTCTGTGATTTACCTCATGATCCCTTGGGGGGAATTCTCTGTTCTGGTTTTTCTTGTTGCTAGATTTTTTTCTGTTGATTCTTCCTTGTGTTTTTTCTCCTTATTCACTTTCTTCCCTCACTGTTTTCCTCTCACTACATCCTTCAGTTTAAAATACCTTGTCTCAGAGCTTAGGTGTTAAAGTGGAATTTTGGTGTGAGGCCAAAAAGAAGGTAAGGGTCAAATGCAGGAGGGAAGAAGCAGAAAAAATAAAGAGAAAAAAAAAAAGAGGAGAAGAAGAGGAAGTTGAAGGAAAGAATTGAAGAAAAGGAGAGAAAAAAGACAGAAAGATAGATGGTGACAGGAGAAATGGTGTTCAGCAGGGTGCTTTAACCACACACAAATCTCTAGGACTTTTGGGGACTGGGATTGGTGGATCCCTCAAAGTAAGGAACTCCTTAGGAGCCTGGGCAAAAGCAAGATCTCACCTCTGCCTAATATAGAAAGAAATCAGCAGTAAGTTGCAGTAGGGACCTACCAATACCTTCTTTGTAAAGAATGAAGCTAGAAGGGCACCCTAGATCATGAGCTCATGGCCTCTTTGAGCCAGATCAGTGCCATGAACCCCCATTCAGCTCAATTTTATGATCACCTAGCTCTCAGAGGGAAGAAAACAAGGGGAAATAATAAAAATAGATAGAGGAAATTAGTAATATATAAGAGAAATCAGAAAAAACATGATAGCTTAGCTGTGGTATGAGAAATTTATGTGAGAAAGATGAGAAAAGCAGAGACATCTCTACCAAAAGAGAAGAATAAGGAGATAAATGAAAAATAGAGGAGGCCTTGCTATTGAAGAAAGTAAAAATAATAAAAATATAACCAAACAAAAAACAAAAAGCAACAAGAACATAACAAAAAAGAAAAAAGAAAAGAAAAAACTAAGAAAGCAAAAATGTAAGACTGTATGTATATATGTGTGAATCTATCTATCTATCTATCTTGCCTGGTTATATTACATTGTCTATAATAACTTGCCTGGATAGCAGATAGTGTTGTGGTGTTGGGAGATGGAGCTCATACATGGATTTTACTGTATATGATACAAGTCAGAAGCCCCTCTCTAGCTGCAGAGGAGACTGAATCCTATCTTCTTGACTTCTTTGCCCTAAATCATGGCCTGTTTGCTTTGTCAGAATTCAGTCCCCACAGGATTGGAGTCTTAAAGCTTTTACCAGATTTGTTCAGAGGCTTGTCAAACAGTGCCCCCTGATAACAAAGTGGCCTTCCCAAGGAATATGGGGTCATTTAGCTCACCCCAAGGATGGTTGCTTCAGGTCAGCAGGTGTGCCAGAGAGCCTGCCATGCATTAGACCCCTGCAGACTGTTCCTCCCACATGAATGGCCTTCCACAATGGTGGTACCCTGCCAGTAGCCAAGCATGTGGGAGAACCATCCTGCCTGGTGTTCAATCCTGGCCTCCAGATGCTGTTCAAATTTTCTCACTGCTGCAGTGAGCAGCTTAGTCCAAAATCAAAAAACTGCAGGACAAACCTTTCTTGTCTGTAGTTTTCCATGGGAGAGCTGGGCAGCTGGCCAGCCTCTGCCTGTACCAAGCACTTGCCTTTTGTGTTGGTCTTCCTCAGTTCTATACCACCTCGTTTGGTCCTGAAGTCTCCTACTGCTTTGCTGTGCTCCCAGAGTGATGTTTCTGGGTAGATCCCCCCAGCCAGAGGTGGCTGAAGTCCACTTTCCCCTGTCCCACCTCAAGTAGTTGGTAAAGTGATGTCTTTAGTTTACCATATTGTTCTGAGTCTGAAAGTTAATTTTTTTAAAATAAAATATTTGTTATTCGAGATTTTTCTATAAGAACTATATTATAGTTGGTAACGTTTTCAAGCCATCCAAAGAATATGCCAACTTATTTAGAAGAATTAGTTTTAGTAAGAGGAGCCTCAGCTCCAGAGGGTGGTCGTGTGTTATGGTAGGGAGGAAGAATGGATGGCTAAGTTTTCTCTTTAATGTTTGTGAGAGAATGGCCATCTGTAGGCAAATTTTGGAAATGGGTTAAGTTTTCCACTGGCCCCTCTGCATATCTCCTGATCTTCTAACATCCCTCTCCTTTGCTGCCAGGGCATGACTAGAAAACAATGTGGTGTGTGCTGTAATGGAGACATGTGCGGGGTGTCAGATGGAGAGCAGTGGGCTGGTTCATGCTAATGTATGACTCAATGTTTCCACCCCATGACCTTTCAGAGTGCATTTATAAATGAAATGTGTGTCAAAGTAAGTTAATTTAAAATTGATATTAAGTTCAGGTTTCAAGCAGAGAATAAAATGGATTAAAGAAAATTTAAGTATTATGGACAAAGATCCATGTGGTTGGGTTGGGTCTGCTTTGAGGTTTCTCTGTCAAGAGATTTGTTCTTTTTCCTTTCTTTGATTCTGAAAACTGGGATCTTGTTCTAATATGTCTCCAAATCTCAGTTTACAAAGTGTATTTTTTTCTATTTTATGAAATTATCTCTATTAGATAAAAGTTAAAAAGTGGCAGATTTCAACTCAACTGGTGTTTAATGGTATAATGAGCTTCTCATAATTTCCATTCATTTAAGCTCAGAATGCTGCTGAAGTGAAGGCTGTTGTAGATGGTATTTTTGAATTATTTGGGAGGTATTTCCTAACTCCTAAGGTTTTATTGATTATAAGATGCAAATGCTTTGGGATGTAGTATAGTGGTTCTCTAGTGCAGTGGTTCTCAACCTTCCTAATGCCGTGGCCCTTTAATACAGTTCCTTTGGTTTGTGACCCACAGGTTGAGAAACGCTGATCTAGTGGGATGTAGTGGGACTTTGTTTTGGATTCACATTGTGGTGTTGCTATAACCACATGTTTAAGACTTTGACCTTGTTTTAACTACATTTGCAAAATTCTGCAGTTTTCTACCTAGTATTGCCCTAATCTCCAGTCAGTCAGGAATACTGAACAGGACAGACATAAAAGATCAAAAATATTTTTATAAGAAATGTCATTTATTAAAAAATAATAATTATGTATAGTCAAGGCTCATTAAGGACTTAAGGACTTAACTGGCTCATTACTTTATAATTTTTACCATGGAAAAAGGAACTTGTGGAAAACTTAGTTATATGTATTAAAGACATGAAATCAGATACTTTGGCTAACTTAGGTTTTCTTTATGTCTTTGCTAAAAAGCATGCCTTCTAGAAAAATCTTTTCTAAGCTGAAAAACCATTATAGAAGGATTTGTTTCCTTGACTTTTTATTTTGCTTACCTTTAATTTCTGGTACTCATGTATTTTTGGAAACCCACTGTGAATTTTTCAGTGAAAGGATATATTTTTAAAGGCTGTCAAGTTCACCTGGATCTTATTTTAGTTCACAACAGTGTCCTCTACTTTTCATTGCTGAGATGAAAGAACAAAGCAGTGTCAGCAGTCTTGACGGGACTTTTATGTAGGATGGTACTTGTCATAAGAGGGTCAGCATGGAAATGGAAAATTAAGACTATACACTGAAGGGCATAGCTTCTCACACAGATTAGGTCTGGGCTATGTAGGAAGTTTACCTTGGAAATATCCTGTCTATGTAGATTTGTCTGTGTTAGAGGGAATCAAATTAGTAGGTGAAGTGATTGAAAACAAACCCAAACCCAATCCAAGCCAAAACAATATATTTCTGTTCTAGAAGTGCATTTGAGAGAAATCATTTGGCAATAGTGCTTGGAGCCTTTCTTGAAACATAATCTCCTACATGTCAGCTGACTAGCTAGAAAAGAGACCATGTTTCTACTTTTAGAACAGAAATAAAACCAGTGAAAAGGAGAGAGAAGCAAGGTAGAAAAGGGCTAAATTGTATGGTTTTGTGACTTTATATAGGTATATCATATGATAATAACATTTGAAACCTTCATTGGAGGAGAAATTCAAATAATATATTTTCATTTAATACAATTTGAATAGTTCTTTTTTCAGGGCAAAATGCTTTTAAAAAGTAAAGGAATTGGACAGCGCCTGTGGCTGAAAGGAGTAAGGCGCCGGCCCCATGTGCCAGCCCCCATTTGGCAGGTTCAAAGCCAACCCCGGCCAAAAACTGCAAAAAAAAAAAAAAAAAAAAAAAAAGTAAAGGAATTGTGGACACTTTTATAAGTGGCTTGTGATACAATTAAACATAAACTGGGAACAAGGACATCTTTGACAGTCTTGAAGAGATGAAGTGTCCCCAAAGCAATCCATTTGGATTCTATTCAATAAAAGAACTATCTAGAAATGGTTTACATTTCAGAAAGTGTACCCTATCTGTGCAATCAACAATGCTAGTGAGTTTTATATAAAACCCTCGACATTTACTGATGTTTTTAGTAGATGAATAAATAATATAGCTACTTGATAAATGTTAATCTGAATGTGTTTGATATGCCACATATGGTCATATATGTGTGTTCTTTTTTTTTTTTTTTTTTTGAGACAGAGCCTCAAGCTGTCCCCCTGGGTAGGGTGCCATATGTGTGTTCTTAAACAAAAAATCTCACTGAATTGATTCTCAAGGATTATGTTAATGCCTTAAAGAATGGCCTGTAGTTCCTTTTGTTATTTTTCTTACTTTGTTTTATCCAAACATCGATGCCTTCTCTCTTTTTATACCAACTTCGCAAATTTATATTCATTGCTTTCCTGTGCAAGAACGTAAATTGCCACTAACGTTCTTTTCCAATCAAAACGCTCAAATAAACAATTTCTAAAACAAGAAAAGACATATCACATGCCTCCTAGAGTTTTACCTGGCCCCCGAAGTCATCATGTTATGTCATTATTAATAAGAACAGGCAAAATACAGGCATGGGTGCTTTAGTTCTATGATTTCACAGAAGTTATGAGTTGCATGCTGAAAGCTACGTTTCACCATTCTATTCACATAAGACTACTGATCAGATGTGAACCTGCCTGGGATGAGTTACTGACAGTCATGAACATGCTAGTGTAGATTAATTTGTTAGAGGACCTAAGTCCAGATAGCATGACAGCAGTGAACATTTGGGGAATATTTTTTTTTTCTGATGGTGGATTTGGGACCCTGATTCTCTGAGGGCTATGACTGATATCAGGAACAGGTGCCTGAATACAAGTCTTACCTACTCTAGGATTTTCATGTATTTTTTTCTTTAGGAAACATTTTTCTTTATTAATAAGCATCTTCTTGTGTTTGTGCATAGGTGGCATGGCTAATGAAACACCAATCACCCTAAATATGGACCCACAGGATCTGCAGGTCCAAACATTCACTGTGGAGAAACTGCTGGAACCTCTCATAATCCAGGTATGAAAACTACAGAAATTATAATGTGTGCTAACTGTGGAAGAACTAAAAATATGGGAAAAATAGATAATGAGGCAAGGAAAGATTTGATTTTTATACATAGTACATGAATATTTCATCTAAAATTGTCCTTTGGTTGGTTGATTGCAATGGCTCATGCTTGGAAGCTGAGGTGGGTGGATCGTTGAAGCTCATGAGTTGGAACCACCTTGAGCAAGAACGAGACCCCATCTCGAAAAATATAGCTGAACATGGTGGCGGGGACCTGTAGTCCCGGCTACTCAGGAGGCTGCAGCAAGAGAATTGCTTGAGCCCAAGAGTTTCAGGTTGCTGTGAGCTATGATGCCATAGCACTCTACCAAGAGTGACAAAAGGAGACTTTGTCTCAAAAAAAAAAAAGTCTTTTATTTAATGTTATTAAAATGCAAAAAAGTACACATTTAGTAATAATAGTAAAATTCTGAAAATTTCTCTCCAGGTTCTCTTTTGACAGCAATAGCTGTAGTAATATGTATATATAATTTTCAAAGTTAACTTTATATAAATTATCTTATTTGGTAATCATGAAAACAGAGAGAGGCAAGTAGCATGGTTAAAATCATGTTTATTATGTAGATGATGAAACCAATGCTTGTCCCCAGGCACCTAGTTGCTCATTTGTCAAATACGGAATTATCTTTAAAATACCAAAACGTAGGAGAAACGTAGCTATTTAAAGGAATTCTGTGATAAAGTCTCCTTTAAATATGTATAATAATTTCCTGACTTACTTATAAATCCAGATTTTATGTATCTGATTTTCTTAGAGCAGCGCTTGAAGAAACTTACCCAATGGTACAGATTTAAATTTTTTGTCCGTAGTTCAAAATTTGTGAGGGAACTCACCTTTGGGTCTCCCTATATCATGCCTCCTACTATGAGGTTTAAGTCCTTTTTTCTAAGGACTTGAAGAACTCAAGAGTTATTTGGGTTAGAAGCTATCTTGACCTTATCACAAATATTTAAAAATGTTTTGCTTATCTTCTTTGTGAGATGGATGGGAGGGGACTAGCTCTGAGAATAGACTTCATACAAGTTTTTCTTAGCACAAGTTGGTGTCTGCTGCTGAGAAAGCAATCAAAACACGTGCCTTGCTGATGGCAGCATAATCGTCAACTTTGGCAGTGTTAATAGCACTAATATCTAGTAAAAAATTGAGACCAGCTAACTGTGGACACTCCACTGAAGTCCCTTTCTCAAAATGGTTTCGTGTTACAAAGAAAAAAGCTCAATTATTTTTTCTAACAAGGTTCACTGAAAAAAATTGGAAACCTAAAAATACCCCCTCCAAAATAGAATAAAAAACATTCGTAATTTTACCACCCACAGGCAAACGTTAATGTTTTGATGAATTTACTTTCAGTATAGCACAATTATAGGTGATTTTTATTTTCTCAGTAATTTGCGATATTAAGGAATATATCTTCTTTATGTGTATCCTTATATGTATATGTTAACATGGCAAAGATGGAACTGTATATGTAGGTCTTATCCAATTTTTCCCTTTGAAATGCTATTTTAAAATTTCCCCAGTCTTTGGAAGCATGACTTAATAAAATTACTGTTTAATTATACATCCTATGGCCACACCATGGTTTTTCAAAGTAGGATATTTTTTGACATTTAGAGGTGATTACTTTGGATCTGACTTAGAAATAAGTCTTGTACCCACGACTGGCTTTTTCTCAGAGTTAGAGCACTGTCAGTTGAGGGTTGGTATATACTTCCCAATGAGGATTTTCTGGGATATGGCTGTACCGTAACCAAGGTGCAGCAAGACTTTCATAAGTTTTTGTACCCTACATGTGACTGCGGCATCATTTCTGAGGTTTTAAATGAGAAGATTGTTTTTAGATCTGCATTAGTATTTATTTCAAGAACATTGCCCATGCAAAGGCGAGCATTCCTGTTTATCGCATGCGCTGTTCTGCAAGGCAAACCTTCATTACAACCTCCAACTTCATATATTGACCCAAGTCAAGTTCCATGGCTGTCTTCTCCATTTTTCAAAGAGCATTGGATAAACACTTTCAAGTGCTTGGAATCTCCTTCCAGAACGTAAAACCCACTCTTCTCCATCGATCAAGATCAATGAAGTCAAGGACGTGTCTAACATTACATCATAGCACATCCGATGCCTCACTTTCTCTTCCATAGAAAATAGAAGTGGGCTGTATAAAGTGATATATGGAGCAATTGCAGCTGCCTGAGGACTGAGAGGCAATGTGCCTAAGCCCTAGCTCTCCCCTGAAGATGGCGAGTTCGGTGGTCTTACTGATACCATTTGTTTTTAAATATTTTTATTAATCTGCAATTTTAGTAAAGTACACATTTCCTTTTTAAAAAAATTTCTATTTTTTTGTTATTCTAAATACTGATGTGGTGAACATCCTTGCATATTAATTTTGTCATCAATTTATATAATTTTCTAAGGATTAGGTGCTAAAAGTTAAAGTGGCTCAGATCTGAGAATTTTGGGGCTTTTTGTATATATCACCAATTTTTTTTTTTTTTTTTTTTTT
>NW_003852403.1:17751247-17764413 GCF_000181295.1 Otolemur garnettii
TTTTTTTTTTTTGGTTGCAGCCATCATTGTTTGGCAGGCCCAGGCTGGATTTGAACCCACCACCTTAGGTGTATGTGGCTGGTGTCTTAGCCACTTGAGCCACAGGCGCCAAGCATATCACCAATTTTTTTGAGGAAAGTTTTAAATGAATTCTCACAAGACATGTAAGGTTTTGTTTATATCTAATTATACGGAGTATAAGTAGGGGAATTACCTTCATTTTGGAGATGGCTCCTAAAAACAAGTACATTAATGCATAGTCCTTATTTGTCCCATAACAATAGAATATTAGAGTTGGTCACTTGCTAAGGTGATTCATGCCTGTCATCTTAGCACTTTGGGAAACCAAGGCGGTGGATCGCCTGAGCTCAGGAGTTCAAGACCAGCCTGAGCAAGAGTGAGAGACCCTGTCTCTACTAAAAACAGGAAAACAATCAAAAAACCAGCAGAGCATTGTGGCAGGTGCTTGTAGTCCAGCCAGTTAGGAAGCTGAAGCATGAGGGTGTCTTGAGTCCAAGAGTTTGAGGTTACTGTGAGCTATGATGGTGCCATAACACTCTACCAAGGGCAACCAAGTAAAACTCTGTCTCAAAAAAAAAAAAAAAAGACTTGCTAATCACAAAGGTTGCTGACATATTGCTTATAAACAGGTACTTTTTGTATTCTAATTGCAACTAATACATGTTTTACTTTAGTCAGCTAAATTCATTGCTGTAGCAGTTAATAGAAAGTATGCCAAGAAAATTCACATTAAAGTGTATGTGGTCACTGTGTGTGTGTGTTTTCTGGCATGTTCTAAAGCTATCATAATCATTTATAAACATTTATTGAGTCCACCTAGAAAGTTAAAGGCATGAAAATGACTTGAGTAATTTTATTTGATTGGAAAGAAATGTATCTCTTGAAAAAAGTGTGATTTTGCACATTTTATAGGGCTTTTGTTATTCTTGGATTCAGACTTCTCATGGCCCACAAGCAGATGAGTCATAGAAAGGGAACTCAGTATCAATTATATGCCACAGAGTTCTCAGTTATATATCAATGTACCTGCAAATTTTTCTTCCTTAAAATTGTTACCAGTGCTTTTCAAAAATGTTTATTGGTTGCTTAAAAGTGGTTTAATATACAAACTCACCAATATCTCAGTTACAAAAAAAGTTTCTAGGTCTTAGTGATATTAAAGTTATATTAAATAAAAAAAGTTAACAATTTCTAGAATACTATGTGCAGGAGGTAGCTCATAAAGCAGAATTTCAGTACAATAGCATTTTTTGGACATATTTGCTTTTCATTGTAATGTTCTCTTTATCAAAAACTAGTACATTTCAAAGCCAAAGGGTTATTATTTTAGAATAAATGACCTTTTTGGATTTGATGTTCAACCTTATATCTGTTACATTGATCGTGTAGTACCTGTCAACACAAATAAAAGATCCCATTAAATTATATTAAGAGTGGGTTTTCTAGGATAACATTATGCTGAATATCTCATCAGCTTCTTTTTTCCTCAAGGAGTGTTTGTTTTTTATTTGAAAATATTTAGTTAACAAATAAAAATTGACTATATTCAAGGAATACAAAGTGGCATTTTGATATATCTGTACAAGGTGTAATGATTAACGTAGTCAGATTAATTAGCATATCCATCACCACCTATAGTTACCATTTTGTGTATGTGTATGTGTGGGGAAGACACTTTAAATCTACTCTTTTATCAAATTTCAAGTGAACAATACAGAATTGTTAACTACTGTCATCATGCTCTACTTAGAGCCCCAGAATTTATTCCCTTTAAAACCAAAATTTTGTATGTTTGACCCATAGCTACCCATTTCCCTTTGCCCCTGGTCTCTGGAAACTACTCTTTCACTCTCTGCTCCTATGAGTTTGACATTTTTAGATTCCATTTTTAGATTCCACTATGAGATCTTATAGTATTTGCCTTTCTGTGTCTGGCTTATTTCACAAAGCATAACGTCCTTCAGGTTCATCCATATTGGCAAATGACTGAATAATATTCTATTTAATATTTAATTTAATTCTAATATATATATGAAATATTCTAATATAAGATTCTATATATATGAAATATTCTAATATATATGGAAATATGTGACCACATTTTCTTTATCTACTTTTCTGTTGATGAATACTTAAGTTGCTTCTATAACTTGGCTACTGTTCCAAAGAATGTTTAATTTGAAAGGGTTTATATGATTTATTTTAAGTACATGATACAGTCTCTGATTACACTGGAAAACATTCTAAAAGAAGTTCATGATCTTTAAGTTCATATTTCCACCAGTTAAAGTTATTAATTTAGTAGCCGCATTTAAAAAATTTTCACTTTCTTCCTTATTTATCTTCCTGTTACATTCTTTTGCTTTTAAGGTTCCATGGAAATTACTTATCACCTCTGTATATGTAGTATAACTCAAAGTCAAAATTACATTTTAATTTTTAGAGTAATTGGTCATAGATCCTATTAGGTCACTCTAACTTTTGAATTCATTTATTCATAAATCTTTGTGCTGCTCTTTTAAAGTTAACCAAGTCTTCTCTACCAAATTTGATTTATCTTTAATCTATTTTTTTTTTCTCTTGAGTACAGGTAAATCACTAGATCATTTTGCAGGGATGTTCAGCTCGGGATATATTTCCATCGTTTGCTTTCATTTTCTCTGTGTGATTACTTATACGGTTGCAACCCTCTACAATAAATCACTCCAATGGATCAGAAATAATTTTTTTCTTAGCAATTACGTTTTTATGATTGCAACTGTAGGCATCTGCACTTGCTCACTTTTAAGATCCAAGTTTGACAATGCAATGCAGAAAGTCTATGTATGCAGAATTGTACCTAAAAAATTTACATCTCTATGTTGTGTACTCTCTGAAGGGGGTATAAACTGCTAAATCATGCTAAAGTCATTCCATAATGGAACTGTCTGTAATCTTATTTGCCACAAAAAATACAGTTTGCTATATGTCACATTTATGTTGAATATTAGCTAAAGGAACTGATTTACTCAAAGACCCTTGAAATAAAAATAACAAATTCCTTATACTGTATTAGGTTTTGTAAAGTTTTTGGGGGGGACAAAAGGTCAAATGTATTTTCTGATGTAAATATATCCTGTTTCCAAGAGGTAAATACAGTTAGAACAACAGCAATAAAAATTATTTCTCTGGCTTTTGCCCCTAACGCTTGTAGTATTTCTTGGTGCTTTCCCCATCTCTGCCTCCCTCATGTCTCCCACTTATTTCTGGGAGTCCTCTTGGGGAGTTCTCTGAGAGTCTGTCTTGGGGACAGGTTTTATATACTCTATACTCTATGATATTTATTGGGGCAAGTTTAAGGATATCTACCAAAACATTGTATCAGTCAGCATAAACAAAGTTATGACTTTGATAAACATACTATGATAAATATAAACATATACCATGATAAATAGGCAATCCCCAAATCTCAGGAGTTAATATAAATTTATTTCCTGCTCAAGCTATATATTCAGAGGGAGTTGGCTAGGGTCTCTGGTAAGTATAGGCACTCAGGGATCCAGGCTAATGGTAAACTTCATTTCGACATGTACTTTCACTGTCATTGCTACAGGGGAAAGAGAAAATGGTGAATCATACAAGAGCTTCTACCCTGTCCACCTGGGTGTGACATATGTCAATTTTATTCACATTGTTTAGTCAAAGCAAGTTATGTGGTCAAAGTGGATATTGGATAAGCAATCCTGCACTGTGCCTAGAGGAGAATGGGAATGTTCGTGGATAGCCTCAGTAACTATTACATTCCCATTGCCTTATTTTTAGGGATTCCTTTTTTCTAAGTCTTTGTCTGCTACCATGTCACTTAGCTACCATGGCTGCAGCTAATATTTTTAGGGTGGGCAGCTGACTTAGTGACATACAATTATAGATTGACAAGAAGTCTGTGAGTTGCTCTGGTATGAAATTCTGTCTCTAGGGAATGATTAAGCGTTGGTCCCATTACCACCCTTTTCAAAGCTGTAAGACTCACCAAAAGAAATTGAGATACAATGGAGTAATAGTGAGAAGGTGTTTCGAGTTTGGATTCACAAACTCTTGCTGTTCAGGGACAATAAAATCACCACTTACCAGGGTTTATAACAGATTTTTTCAGTTTCCAAACTATATTCTGTTCTCAGAATTATACTCTAGCCTCTGTGGGGCATCACTATTCCCAGTTCCCTTCAGCACCCACCATGCAGGCCAGATGCTTATCTTCCTTATGAAATCTGATTCCCTGACCTTGAATTCCCTCTGCAAATTCAAAGGAGGTTACTAGCAGCAGCAATCCAGGGTTCCTAAAATTGCCTTCACTTGCTTATACTAGAGTGGGGATTTTTTTTCTACAAAACCTCTCCTCTTTTCTGAATTTAGGAATCTCTGACATATGACTCAATTGTCTCCCAAACCAGTTTATCTGGTATGTTTTCCTGTTTTGTCTGGCTTCTCCACATTGCTGGGGGGTGGTAAATGCCAGTGGTGCCCACTATGAAACTGGAAATGGACATGCCACGGTATCCATGTCCCAGGGGCTCCACAGCTGTGTCTGAGTGAAGGGCAAACTCCTTTGAAGGTTTGCTGGAAAATCAACTGACAAAAGGCAGGTTAACAGGAGAAAAGCCAAACGAAATCCGTTTTAACGAGCACAAGAGAACTGTAGGAGGATGATTACCCAGTAACTCAATGGGGTTCAGATGATTATATACCCTTTAACATAGAGAAGAGGTAATGGGTAAATTTGGCAATTTGGGGGATAGGAAATAATTTTTAGAAGAGTTCAGGGGGAAAACATACAATAGCCTGGGACGAAGACTGTTAGGCCCACAGAGGAGCAGAAAATGGTTTGTGACAGAAGTCTGTCCAGGTGTGTTGACAGACTTCAGCCTCTCTTCCTATGATGAGATTTAAACTAAAGAATACTCAGGGAAGGGACTAGAAATAATACAGATAAGGGAGTATCAGAGGAAAGCTTCTTCCAGAGTCTGCTGGTCTCCAAGGGCCTTTGATTTAAAATAATCAACAGACAAGGGTGCTGTATTTTGGAGTGAAATTTCCTGGTCTCCTTCAGCTGCCAATCCTCAAGCTTGCAGAAAGGTGCTGGACTTTTACAAATGAGGGAAGAATGCTTCTTTTCCCAATTCTGTGGTGTGCTCTGTTGTATGGGACCTAAGGAAGCAATGCTTGGACTTAGAGCCACACAAAACTCTTATGAAAACAAACCCTTTCAGCGTCTTCCCTGTTCTCTCTGCTCTCCTTGTTAGACCCAAACCAGTTCACGTGACTGAAGGGGGAACAGTTAATCCCAGCTTCTTCAAGCACCATGTTTTTCTTTCCTTCCTGGCTCTTCCGAAGAAACTTTCTGCCACACTCACTCTCAACAAAATTTGTTTCTACCCTCTCTGAGCCAAATTAAAAAAAAAAAAAGAAAACAAAAGAAAGATATCATATATATTAGTTTATGCAAATAGATGCTTGGATGCCAAAGGGGTTAATTTCTCACCATTCTACAAATAGATCCAATTGCTTCCAGGTAGCCGGGAGAGGACAGGTCTGTCCCCTCTGCCTTCTTGCCTCCTGGGATATAATTTCTTTTGTTTCTTTCAGAAAAGAATTTAAGTTTTATTTATTTGTGGTTATTTTCTGTCATTCCTATATAGATTTGTTTTGCATTACTCTTTTTTATTTTTAATTATTATGGCTATATAATAGATGTATATCTTTACAGAGCCATTTTAAATAAGCATGATACTATTTACTTAAGCTTCCTTGTTTTTTCTTTTGCTCAGAATCTAATCGATAATGTACATACCTTAGCTGCAGAAAAGTACAATTTTTAAAAAAAGATATTTTAGCATACCAGGTATATTAGTATGGAACACAGAACTGACACCTTTCATGCTTTAAGGACAATTATTGCTTTGATATTACTGGAATTCTTTATTCAAGTCTGTAGCATTCTGTCCACATTGCATAAATTGGTTGTTGTAGCATACTCAACAACTATTACAAGAGAATAGTTTTAAACATCTTGTTAGAATAATTTGGTTGTTTGCATGCTTATGTTAACCCCCAGACTCAATTCAAGCACCACTCTGAGAGGCCGAACATCGCTGCAAAGGCATGAGGACTTTTATTCATTCAAGCTCAGAGCCTGGGCTGCCCTTTAAGAAAAAGCAGGAACAACCCCTACAGACTATCCAGAAAGTCCCTTTATACCTCTCCCTCTTCCCTCCCATTAGACCATCCCACCCCATATCCTTATTGGTAGGTAAACCATGTCTGTCCTAAACTGACAGGTACAGGGTGGTCATATTCAGGGTTGATTGGCTTAGGGACGAGTCTTCTTTGTCTCAGGTGAGCAAATGAGAAGGAAGGGATAAAAGTCGCAAGTGGGGCGAGTGCAGAGTAGAGTGATGAGTGCAAAAAGGGGAGGGAGTCAGGATGTGGGCTGAGTGCACAAGGGGGCTAGTGGGACCAAGGGGAGGGGGTCAGGATGTGGGCTGTAACACCTAGGTATGATAAGGTCCTTGGTATGCGGCGGCCTATTGTTCTGAATAAACAGCAAAAGGAGGTAGTTTGACTTGTGACTTGAGTTAATTAGTTTGGCTCCCACACTTCCAGTGTTTAGACTAAAAAAATGATATTGAAGGATACTTTGATTTTCTTTACTCTAATTTAAATAAATAATAGCTGTATAGTTATTAATCAGATATGATAGTGTAATACTAGTTGGCATTTTTGTAATGTTTACAGGTTACCAAACGATTTCAATTATATTTTCTTCTTTCTTTTTTTTTTTTTTTTTTTTAGTTTTAATTGGTTTGGTTTTTATTTGTACTCATTTTTAAATTGGTAATTAAAAAAAATTTGGGTTACTATGGGGGCATATGATTACATTATTGGCATTTGTAAGGTAGAAGTCTGAGCTGTAATTGAGTCCTTCACCCAACAAGTGTGCCATATATCCCTACATTGTACTCAAGAGGTGGGAACTTACCAAGTCCCCTCCTGCCCTTCCCCCTTCTTGAATTTAATTGTGTTTTTCTCTCATGTGGTCCTGTAGTTGTTGATCTACTATTTTCAGATTAGTACTGAGTACATGGGACGCTTGCTTTTTGATTCTTGAGATACTTTCCTTAGTAAATGTTCTCCAGATCCATCCAGGTAAATACAAAAGATGCAAAGTCTCCATCTTTTTCATGGCTGTAGCATTCCCTGGTATACATTTACCACAGTTTATTAATTCATTCATGTGTTGACAAGCACTTGGGTTTTTTCCACATCTTTGCAATTGTGAACTGAGCTTCTATAAACATTTCAGTCAAATGGCCTTATAGTGGAAGGATTTTTTTTTTCTTGCTTCCTTGGTTTTATTTCCAAGTTTCTTTTTTGTACCATTGCTGATTATTATTATTTTTTTAAATTTTAGAGTATGTTTTGGTTACGCGAATAGCTTTTGTACAGTTTGAGTCAAAGTTAGAAGTGTGTCTGTCATCTGGATAGTGTGCATTGTACCTGAGAGGTGTGAATTTATCCTTTCCCTTCTGCCTCTTCCTACCTGCTGGTTTTACATCGAGTTTTACTACCAAATGTGCATATGGGCGTTGATTAATTACTTCCAGTTTAGTAGTGAATACATGTGGTGTTAGTTTTTCCCTCTTTGCAATAATACTTTAATTAGAAGAATAGTTTCCAGTTCCATTCAAGTTGTTATAAAATGTATTAGTTCACCATTTTATTTTTAGGGCTGAGTAGTCCTCCATGATATATGTACACTACATTTTATTAATCCACTCATGTATTGATGGGAACTTGGGTTGATTCCACATCTTTGCAATTGTGAATTGTGCTGCAAAAAACATTTGAGTGCATGTGTCTTTTTGATAAAATAACTTTTCTTCTTTTGGGTAAATACCCAATAGTGAGATATCTGGGACCTTTTAAATTCTTTGAGATATCTCCATATGACTTTCCATAGAGGTTGTACTAGTTTGCAGTCCCACCAGCAGAGTATAAGAGCTCCTTTCTCTCTGCATCCATGCCATCATTTGTTGTGGAATTTTTTGATGAAAGCCATTTTCAATGGAGTTAGGTGATGTCTCTTTGTGATTTTGATTTGCATTTCCCTGATGATTAGAGACGTTGAGTACTTTTTAATATGTTGGTCTATAGGTCATTAGGCTATTTTTGAAAATTTCCTGTTCATATCTTTTGCTCACTCTTTTATGTGGTTGTTTGACTTTTTCTTGCTGATTTGTTTGAGTTCTTCATAAATTCTAGTTATCAGCCCTTTTTTTGATATATAGCATGCAAATATTTTCTCCTGTTCTGTAGGTTGCCTATTTACTCTATTGATTATTTCCCAGGCTATGCAGAAGCTTTTTATTTAATCAAATCCCATTTGTTAATTGTTGTTGTGTTTACCTTTGGGGTCTTCTTCATAATTTTTTTGCTATTGAATAGGGATTCTCTCCCCCAGTGTATGGTACTGTTTGCTTTGTCAAAGATCAGATGGCAATATGAGTAGAGTTTTATATCTTGGTTTTCTGTTCTGATTCTTTGGTGTATTTCTCTTTTTTTTCTGCCAGTACCTTGCTGTTTTGGTTACTGTATACCCTTGTAGTATATCTTGAAGTCTGATAAATTGATGGCTCCTAATTTGTCCTTTTTGTTAAAGGTTGCTTCGGCTATTTGGGTCTTTTTTGGTTCCGTACAAAGCAAAGAATTATTTTTTCTAGAACTGCAAGAAATGACATAGATATTTTAATGGGGATTGCATTGAATCCGTAGATCACTTTGGGTAGTATTGACATTTTAACAATGTTGATTCTGCCAATCATGAGCATTATATATTTTTTCCATTATTTACATGCTCTCTAATTTCCTTCCTCAGTGACTCATAGTTCTCCCTGTAAAAGTCTTTTACCTCCTTGGTTAATTTTTTGGTATTTTACTAAATACCTAATATTCTTAGGTATTTTATTTTCTTTGTTGCTATAGTGAAAGGTATTGAGTCTTTGAGTTGATTCTCAGTTTGACTATGGTTGGTACATAGGAATGCTACTGTTTTGTAAATACTGATTTTATGATTGAGATGCTGCTGAATTTATTTATCAATTCCAAGAATCTCTTGGCAAATCTTTGGGATTTTCTAGATATATGATTATATTGTCAGCAGTACTTTGACCTCTTCTTTTGGAGATGTTACAACTGACACCACAGAAGTATAAATATCATCTTCAAATACTTTAAAAACCTCTATGCACATAAAGTGGAAAATGTTGAGGAAATAAACAAATTCTTGGAAATATGCAACTTCCCTCAATCAGAACTCCCAAACAGACCAATATCAAGCAATAAATTGGAGTAGCAATGAAAAAGTCCCCCACAATGAAGGTCTTGGACCAGATGGTTTAATAGCTGAATTTTGCTAGACCTACAAATAGGAACTGGTACCAAAACTACAGAAATTATTTCATAACATCGAGAAAGACAAAATCCTTGCCAACTCATTCTATGAAGCCATTATCATCTTGATACAGAAGCCATGAAAGGACACAATAACAACAAAACAACTATAGATCAATATTTCTTATGAATATAGATGTAAAAATTCTCAGTAAAATTATAGCAAAATGGGCTCAGAAGCACCTCAAAAAACTAATCTATCATGACCAAGTAGGCTTTATTCTAGGGATGCAAGGATGGTTCAGCACACAGAAATCTATACATGTGATTCGCCACAGAAACAGAAGAAAAAGCAAAGACCATATGATCATCTCAATAGGCGCAGAGAAAGCATTTGACAAACGTCAGCACCCTTTTATGATAAGAACTTAGCTAAATAAGCAGAAATGGAACATACTTCAAAATTATGAAGACATTATACAACACACCCACAGACAACATTATACTGAATGGGGAAAAATTAAAAGCATTCCTTCTTAAATGTGGAATCAGACAAGGTTGGCCCTGTTACCACTTCTTTTTTTTTTGTTTGTTTGTTTTATTTTTATTTTTTTTTACCACTTCTATTTAATATAGTGCTGCAGTCCTAGCTAGTACACTCAGACAAGAGAAGGCAATCAAGGGGACCCTTGCTGCTTATTCCATTGATAGAATTTATATCAGAATTAATCTGGAAGGTTCTAAGGTAATCTCAAAGACAAGTCTGCATACATCTAATGTTCTTGTGAAGTATTTATAAGCAAATATTGGAGTTTTGACTATCCCTGCAGATAACCTTAAAAGTTAGTAAATTAAATGCCTTCTAAATACTTATAGGCTCAATATTTAATAAGTATGAAAATGTTATTTTTATGGTAGGGTGAAGAAATAAACTTAATTCTGCCTTAATAACATTTTAAAGTTTAAGGTGATTCAGTAGAGCTGAATTGATTCTAATGAAGTGAATTCTTCCGTTTCTGCATTCTTTTACTTCCAGAAAACTGTTCCCATGAGAAAATGGTTAGGCTGTAGCATTCCTTAAGAAAAAAATAGTGGAGAAAAAGGAAGCCACTGTTTAAATTAAAATAAGGATAAGAAGTAGTAATTGATTAAAAATAGTGCAAGTCCAGTGGGAACATGCAAGGATGTCCACACCTGGTGGCTTTGAGATTATCTGTGGGCAGGTGTCAGTTGTAACAATTGCTTCACCTCTTCTTAGCTTGCTTCCCAGACCTTTTGTACTATTGGACTCTGATTTTTTTTCTATCAACTTTAGCTTTGCTGCCCTCTTGTTCTGGATTCTCTGACCACCTCTGATTGACTTCATTTCTGGTAGTATTTTATCTTTTAACTACAGTTTCTGTTTTCCTCCAAGAGTTCAGATTGATATCATAGCTAGCCACTTCTAACTTAGCTTTGGGATATAACCCTATTTTATAAATTGATTGTACAGGCACTCAGGTGGTTTAGACTGATAATCTCATATGTACCTGCCCTTTTAGTGGAAAATGCTAGATTCACAGGAGCAATTGTAGTTTAGCTGGCTGAAAGTATGGGAGTCCATATTTCCTCACATGTGGTCAGTTTCACCAGTTGAGGTATGACTGCCCTTTATAGAATCTGCTGGCTGTTTAGGACACTTAATTTGTCTTAGAAGATCCTGTTGTGGCTCAAAAACTCCATGACTCTAGACCAGTGATTGCCACAGTTTGACTGTACAGGTCTAGATAGTAAATAGTTTCAGTTTTGATGATCAGAGGGTCTTTCTTGCAATACGCTGCTGTTGTTGTGTGAAAGTAGATGTAAACAATAGTAAACAAATGGATGTGGCTGTGTTCCAGTAATTTATTATTTACAAAACTAGATGAGTGGCTAGATTTGGCCCTAGAGAGTCCCTGTTTTAGATGGGGCATTTTCTCATGGAGATATTCAGCACCAACTGGTTGAGGAGAGATAAGAAATCAGCAATATCTCATATACAGTCAAGAGCCCGCTGTGAGAAGAATTGTGGTGGACTGGTTTGTGGCCCAGTCCTGTGATAGACACAAAATGTGCCTTGCGTGGGGGAAAGAGTGCTAAGTAGGCATTTCAGGAAATTCCTGTTGCTGTTGAGATTGTGTTAGCCCAGTGCTTTTCAATCCTGGCTGCACATTAAAATCACCTGGGGAGCTTTTAAAAATCCTTATGCCCAGGCCTCACACAAAACCAGTTAAATCAGAATAGGACTAGGTGATAATTTAAAAAGCTCTCTTGTGGTTAGAGTGTAAGAATTGTTATGCTGGCCCTTAGATCAGCCAGTAGTGAGCATGGTTCTGCCTCTTGTTGCAAGGCCTGCCTCATTATGGTGCCTGTTCAGTGTCTTTTTGGAGCTGAATTTGAATATATAGAAGTGTATCTGTACGTCTGTATAGATCTGTATCTTTTTGATGTCATAGTAAAGTTGGGGAAACAGTATGTTAAGGCTAATCAGAAGACACTGCAAAGAGTGATCCATACACAAGGGGTTACGAGGGAAAGGTATCACTTCAGGTCGAGGCTGCTCAACGTTTTCTGTTCTGAGCCTAATAGGTCCTTTGTGGTTGAACTCCACAAATGGGAGCTGATAGTGAACATTTAGTCAGAAGTGAGAGCATAAATTGCCTTACAAACCATGGTAAAGAGTCTGAACTTTTCTTGTAGGCATTAGGTAGCCCTTGAAGGATTTTAAACTGGAGCAAGTATGACAGACTTGCATTTGAAAGTGGGAGGGGACTGGTGTGGAGGCAATGAGACCTCTCTGGAGGGTCTTTATAAAACACTCAGTGAAGGCTGGCCATGGTGGCTTATGTCTTTCTTGCAGAGTTCTTTTATTGAGAAGATGCATAACGGGTGTAAAGATGAGAAGTGCTCAGTGCTGTCCTGCACCTATGGTCAGCCTCACCTCTTGCAGTGTGTACTGGCAATCATCAGTGTCTCATGTGATCATTTGTGCGGTCATGACAGATCACCTTAAAAATTAGCAGAGCATGGTGATGCATATTTGTAGTCTCAGCTACTTGAGATGCTGAGACAGGAGGATTGCTCAAGCCCAGGAGTTTGAGGTTATAGTGAGCTATGATTTTACCACTACACTCCAGCCTTGGTGATAGAGTGTTAGAGTAAGGCTGTGCCCTACAAACAAACAAAAAACTTCAACAAGTGCCAGAAATGTTACCAGAAGCAGAGGGTCTAGCTACCTGTCACTGTTAGCCAGATGCAGAGACAGGGACTAGCTCCAACTAGCTTTATTATCAGAAGGCCAGCTATTCTGGAGAACAGCCAGCGAAGTCTCTCAACTGCGTTCTGCCTCAATTACTAACAATTCTAACAATTTTTATAATGAAATCAAAGGAAAAAAACTTAGAAAATTTTAACTTTATCTGATAGGAAGTAACATTAAAGTAGCCTTCATTCTAACAATGCAAAATGTTTAAACAACAGAAAGGTAGTTTTCACTTTTACAAGATATCTAAGAGAATCATTAAAGAAAACATCTTATCATCATAGTAATCTTTATCAATATTATATTATTATAAACACCTATTATCTATGTGGTACTACTTCTTTTTTTTATTAAATGATAACTATGTACATTAATGCAATTCTGGGGTACAGTGTGGTGTTTTCACATACAATTTGAAATATTTTCATCAAACTGGTTA